>NW_020837962.1:13642463-13675913 GCF_003676395.1 Aethalodelphis obliquidens
GCCTTGCTCAGGACAGCATCAGGCTGGTGACGTTCTGTCTTTCTGCAGAGGCATCTTTTGTTTCTTGTGGTGACAGTGAGGTTGGGTGGGGGCGCTGCTGGCCAACCTCCCGGTCATTCCAGGGACCACGCTGAAGTGTCCTCCCCGGGAGGGTGTGAGCACGGCCAGGGCTCCCTGTGGTCAGTCCCACCTTCCCGCATCCCGCGGTAGGGCCACCTTTCCTGTGTCCTGGGGCAGGGTCATGCCTGTGTATAGAGCAGGGCACACAGCAGTGTATGCAGCAGGCCTGATACCTGCCCTTGCCATGGAGCTGGGGGCTTGGTGACGGTGGGGAGAAGGGGCTGATGGCTGGACAGTGAGGAGACGGACCATCCGAGGCAGCGGGGAAGGTGAAGACTGTGCCTGACGGGAGGACGGAGAGACCAGCAGGCGGCGCTGCAGGCGCGGGTATCAGGGCTGCTCCCTGCTGTTTGGTGCCTGAGACCCGCACAGCTGGAAACCACCCGGTGTCTGGCCAGACTCCAGCCGGGAAGAGAAGGGAGGCCCCGTCTACACTGCTGGAAACACCGGTGCCGGTGCCGGGCATTCACCCTCCTCTTCACCCGGCGGGGAAACAGGCAAATTGAATTGGAGAGTGATGGGGCTGAGGTGGGAAATGTGGGTGCTGGGAGCCTGGAGAGGGGGGTTCCTGAGGGGTGAGACCACAGGGCGCAGGAGAGGGACAGGGGTGGGCAGGGAGCGGGCAGTGAGTGTCTGGCGCTGGAGCACGTCCGTCCTCCCTCGGGCCAGCCAGCCTCCCCCGAGCCTGGGCCTATAAACACAGGGGACCCTAGAAGAGAGTTTTCTGTCTGGCTGGTTCACTGAGGCTGGATGTTTGTGGGATCATGGGCCAGCCTGGTGGCCCCGGTGAAGACATCGTTCTCTCTGGGGGAATGAGGCGGACACTAGTCCCCGCTCTGTGGATGCTCTAGCCCTCTGGGTGTCATGTCTCTTCTTGGGGGTCACTGGGGCTTTATCCTCACCCCATGGGGTACGGGAGGGGAGGGATGGATTCGTCCTGGCCTAGCTGTGCCTGGGCTCCTGGGGAAGATCTTTCTGGCCCACAAATTCACAGGCCTCAGTCACCCCTGCTCGACATCCCCCTCCAGGAACTCGGCACGAGCACCTGCCCTGTGAAACGGGGAGCCTGGTCAGGGGCGCTGGTGGGTCACGTCTCAGATGACCACGCTCAGGTCTCAGGGTGGGGTGAGGTGGCCTGCAGCCGCTCGCCGTGGTCACCGTGCCGCTGTGGCTCCTTTCTCGGGCCTGAGATGCCCCAGGGGTGGCAGGGGGAAGGTCGCTGTTACAGGGACATGTGGGCTGGGGGCCCTGGGTCACTCTCTGAGGAGGAGTGGGGGTCATGCCCAGAGGGGAGGGGCCAGTGACGGTCCTGGGTGTCAACAAGCACAGTGTCCCCCTCCCCCCCCAGGCCGGGTGTGGATTTCCTGCGCCTCCATCACTGCACACCAGATGGGGGGCAGGGGTTGGAACAGGGGATGTTTACTCTCAGGCCTGGAGCCCTAGATCAAGGTGTTGGGGACCCGCCCCTCCCGCGGGTTCTGGGGTCAGTTGGTCCAACTCATCTGGGATGACAGGGCATCAGGGACAGGGCCTTCCTGGTCCAGCCCTGGACTGTCTGCCTCCAGACCCAGCGTGAGGGATGCCAATCCGTTTGCCACTCGGCTTTGGGGCCCTTTGTTGCAGCCACTGAGCCTTATCCTAAGCAGGACAGCGGACCTGGAGGGGACATTTCTTGTGGTTCCCTTGGGTCTGACTGCTCCCAGGACCACAGGTGTCTGACGTTTCCAGCCCTCCATTCCATGAGTGACAGCCAAGCTCAGCTCCATCCCACTCTCCGGGTGCTTTTCTGGAAACTACTGCGTGAAGATCAATGCTCCCGACTAAATGAGTCTGGAGCTGATATCTTCCTGGGGCACCACCCTCACTCTCTCTCAGAGATGCAGCTTGTTTTGAAATATGCTGCACTGACTGTTTTCCTGCTACTATCTGTAGATTCTAATCAAATAGCTCAGGGAACAGGCCGTCTCATGTGTGGTGTAACTTGATTATTGCTGGAAAGATGAGTTTGGAACCGACAGCTTCCCTGCTAAGCTGACAAGTGTAAAACCTTAATTTGAAAACCACCCAAATTCCACTCACAGTATGAAGGCAGATGCTGGGACTTGGTCAAGCCTGGGCCTGAGCCCTCAGTTTGGGGAGACAGATAGTTAGCACCTCACAAGTGTCTGGTCCTGTCCATGTGATTTTTATATGCCCTCCACCCGGATGGAGCCTGTGATTTTATGGGAAAAGGAATTCTAATACATATTAAATTATTAAACTTGATGATATTGTAAAAAGGTATATAGTTCATTTGTTCTTCATTTGTTTACTCTGTGTCTGCAAAGTGCCTCGTAGGCTGGTTTAAAATAGAACGTTTAGTAGAAAATTTGAGGTCAGTAGGCCAGCAGATCAGGAGACAACTGCCATTTAAAAGAGAGTTTTGGGGCTTCCCTGGTGGCACAGTGGTTAAGAATCCGCCTGCCAATGCAGGGGACACGGGTTTGAGCCCTGGTCTGGGAAGATCCCACATGCCGTGGAGCAACTAAGCCCGTGCTCCACAACTACTGAGCCTGTGCTCTAGAGCCCGCGAGCCACAACTACTGAGCCCATGCGCCACAACTACTGAAACCCGTGCGCCTAGAGCCTGGGCTCCGCAACAAGGGAAGCCACCGCAATGAGAAGCCTGCGAACCGCAATGAAGAGTAGCCCCCACTCGCTTGAACCATACTTTAGACCACATGGGCCTAACAGACATATATGGCACGTTCCATCCAACAGTAGCAACATACACTTTGTTCTCAAAAGCACATGGAACATTTTCTAGGTTAGATCATATGACAGGTCACAAAACAGGTCTTAGCCATTTTAAGAAAATTGAAATTATACCAAATATTTTTTTCTGGCTACAGTGGTATGGAACTGGAAATCAGTAAAAGGAGGAAAGCTGGACAATTCACAAATATGTGAAAATTCAAAAACACACTTCTGAACAACCAATGGGTCAAAGAAGAAATCAAAAGGGAAATTTGAAAAAAGAAAATCTTGAAACCAGTGTAAAAGGAAACAGAACATATCAAACCTATGGGATGCTAAAAAGTTGGTTCTAAGAGGGGAATTTACAGCAGTAAATGTATAAATAAAGTAAAAAGTAAGATCTCAACAACCTAACTTTACATCTCAAGGAACTAGAAAAAGAAGAACAAATTAAGCCCAAAGTTAGGAGAAAGCAGAAAATAGCAAATATCAGAGCAGAAATAAATGAACTAGAGACCAGAAAAACAGAAGAGATTGATGAAACTAAGAGCTGGTTTTTTTTTTTTTTAAGAGCTGGTTTTTGAAAAGATAGAAAAAGACAACCCTTTAACGAGACTAAGAAAAAATAGAGAAGACAAATAAATGAAATCATAAATGAAAGTGGAGACATTACCACTGCTACCACAGAAATGCAAAGAATCATAAGAGACAACCGTGAATAATTATATGCCACAAAACTGGACAACCTGGAAGAAATGGGTCGATTCCTAGAAACAAACAACCTATCAAGGCTGAATCATGAAAGAGAAAATTGGAACACACTGATAATGAGTAAGGAGATTGAATCAGTAATTTAAAAAATTTCCCAACAAAGAGAAGCTCAGGATCAGATGATTTCACTGAGCCATCTGTTTCGATTCTACCAAACACTTAAAGAAGAATTAATGCCAGTCCTTCTCAAACTCTTTTAAAATTGAAGAGGAGGGAATACTCCCAAGGAGTATTTCACAAAGAAAATACCTGTAGAAGATACAAGAGTAAATGAAATCCATGGCTTTCAGGAAGTGCAGGCCAGGAGCTGGAAGCATTTCAGGGCAAGCCAACTAACTTCCACTTTCTCTAATTCTCCTCCCTCACCCTTATCCCTGTTCTCAGCCTGTCTGCTTCATCATTATTTCTCTGCAGACATTCTGTTCTGACTCGCAGTGTTCATGGCTAATGGTGAAAATGTCAGAGCTTCAGAATTTACACACCCTATGATCAAATCTCCCATGGGGATTCGTGACATCTCTGCATTTCAGTTCCAAATTCTTACAAGAGAAACTATCTCATTGGCTCAGTTTGGCTTTATTGATAAACCTGAACCCAAACATCTACCACTATGCAGGTGGTGCTGGTGGTTATAGTTTTGCAGGCATAAACAGAGCAGGCAGTGGGAACTGGAAAAACACTCCAAAGTGCACCACGACGTCTCTGTATATTACTTAGGTATCTGCATAGACAGTATTGATGGCCCAGGGCAATCTGGGCAACTTTCCGTGTGTTTTCTTAAAATTCGCTTAGCTGATTGGTGACTTATGGATTGTAGAGTGATGGGGAAAGTCTGGTGATTTGTGCTTACAGCAAAGAAAGCTGTGTTTGAATATTTAAGCTGTGTCAGTATGAGGCAGAGAAAGGCATGATTTAAATGGTGTTATGAAGATAATTTTAGCATTTGTCGTTGTACTGAAGTAAAAAGAATAACCTTTGTTTTTAGAGGATAAGGAAGAGATAAGTACAGTTTTCAAAAACTGATTTTTTTAAACTTTAAGGATTGAGGGTTTTTTTTTGGCGGTACGCGGGCCTCTCACTGTTGTGGCCTCTCCCGTTGCGGAGCACAGGCTCCGGACGCGCAGGCTCAGCGGCCATGGCTCACAGGCCCAGCCGCTCTGCGGCATGTGGGATCTTCCCGGACGGGGGCACAAACCCGTGTGGTTTAGAGTGGTTGAGAGGCGTGAAAGTCACTGCTTTTTGAGAAAATATGACTATTGAAGACAGTCTTAAAGACAAAAGAAGGAATCCGTTTATTATGTATGTCATGAGTGGTTAATTCTAAGTATGGGAGAAGGAAAGAAAGATTGCTGAAAGGTAAGAAAAAATAAATGAGGAGTGTGAGAAGCCTATTTGGCCAGTTTAAAAGAATAAATAAAGGGAAGGAAAAATCAATACAGATTTATTCCTCAAGTTCATCTGGAAGAAAAATAAAAGTAATTGGTGAAAATAGCCAGAAAGTTTTTAAAGAGGAAGAACAAGGAGAATAAAGTGTTTCTCCTAATATAAAAATAAACTGGAGAGCTACAAGAATTAAAGCCATGTGACACTGGTCAAAAACCTAAAAAATATATCAAACAAAATAATGAGTCCTGAAAGAGACCCTAAAATTAAAAAAAATAAAACAACTTTGAAAATAGGATACAGGAACTATCACAAATCAGTGATGATATAGGACAGGGGGAAAAGGCAGATCCTTGACTTACATTATATGCTCAAATAAAATCCAGCAAAAAGGAACAAATGGAAACAAAAGAAAAGAAAAAAGTAATAGTTTTTGATAAACTAGTAGATGGATTTTAGCTGAATTTGGGTGGGGAATGACTTCCTTAACGTAAGAGCAAGGGAGGAAATCACAATTGCTCAGCCTTGCTGTGTCCCTCTACCCAGGGGAGAGCTAACCGATCACAAAGTGAGAGCTGACTTTCTTTCACCTGCAGAAATTGTCTCCTGAAATAGGCAGGTCTGGATTGGTAGGATCAGGACCCGATGGCTCAAAACTGTTCCTCACACTGTGATCAGTAGAACAACTGCATCAAAATCTCCCGAGATAAACTGTTAATGAAGGAATCAAGGAAGGAAAGAGGGAGGGAGGAAGGGAGGGAGGGAGGAAAGAAGGGAGGAAGACAAAATATTTTTAAAAAGATTAAAAAGAAATTTAGATTCTATCTTAAACAAACTGAATTAAAGTCTCTGGCAATACAGCTCAGGACTGTCTGTATTTTAACCCACATTTCAAACACAATAGCAAGTTTTGAGAATTATTGGCTTAAAAGAAATATTACTAAGTGCACTCTAAGGAGAGTGTTTTAACTGAGGTGTTAGAACATTCCACAGTACCCCTACTGTGACCTCCCAGGGATGCCCACAGAAAGGTGTTGGGTTCTGGTTAAGGACAAGGCATATTCTCTGCCTCTGACCCCTCCACCTACCCCTCATACCCCCTGCCATTCCGTCTGGGCTCACAGCAGGCAGTTGGCATGTTTGCTCACAATCAGTGGGTAAAAGTGCAAAAGAGAAATCTATATCGTATCTAGGAGGATTTCCCATCACTTGCAGAGAAAGTAAGCTATCTGCCATTTGTTATCACTGGCTTTGTGAACAAATTCCTGTTGACTAGGTCCAAAACAGAATTGCCTCATGCAATCTTCATTTCACCTTTCTTCTAAGTTTGAGAGGTTAGAAAGACAGACACTGTATTTTCCAGGCTTCTTTGCTGTTGGAGGTAAAGGATGAAAATTAGGTTCTGCAAATTGGATTGACTCACATGATATCCGGATCCTAGGAGCTCGGTGAAGGCCGTCTTCCCATACACTCTGCTGGTAAGCCAGGGGGCTCTGCAGCACCTCCCCAGTATACTTTCTCGTAGGTTCTCAGGGTAGAAACACCAGTGGCTTGTTGATTTGGGGAGAACTCCAGGGGTGGTCTCCGAGGAGGTAGTTCTTCTTGTGGGTCAGATCTACAGTGTTCTGACAACCAAGGTCCTGGAAGTCCAGCCTAGAACTGCTCCGTTAGGATCCACAGTGACTGTGTAAGCACCTAAGACCCTATATTAAACCCCTTCCTGCCTAAAATATGCAGAGTGGCTTCTGTTCTTACACCAAACTCTAAAGGACAGAACAATAAAGAGTGTCAGGGATTCACCTTTAAATGTCTTGATTAGGTTTAAAAAAGCCAGTTTCACTGAAGAATGACCTTGAAGAAGCAGAAACTATTAATTTTATTATTTACTCTTAAATAAATGTCTTTAAAGTTTTCTGCATGATGAAATGAGAGGTAGGCATAAAGCACTTCTGCATGGCAGACTGTTTGTCTAGAGGAAAAACACTTGTAAGGTTGTTGAGTTGTGAGATGAACTAGTTACTTTTTCATGAAACGTCATTTTTACTCTAAGTAACAACTGACAGATAAAGCAAGGTTATTCAGATTTGGGTATTGGCAGATATTTTCTCAAAAATGCACAAAATGGGGGCTTCCCAGGTGGCGCAGTGGTTGAGAGTCCGCCTGCTGATGCAGGGGATACAGGTTCGTGCCCCGGTCCGGGAAGATCTCACATGTTGTGGAGCGGCTAGGCCTGTGAGCCATGGCCGCTGAGCCTGCGCGTCCGGAGCCTGTGCTCCACAACGGGAGAGGCCACAACAGTGAGAGGCCCTTGTACCGCCCCCCCCCAAAAAATGCACAAAATAAATCTGTCATTGCAAGGAAAACCACTTGGTAATTGTTGCCAGTGACACAATTTGAACTTCAAAGCAAAAGTTAAAATTTTGGGAAACGTGTATCCACCACAGTGGGCTTGACATTTTCTCAACTTAAAGACTTTCTTTTTTTGATGTTCTAGTCTTTTATTGGATGAACGTTGATAACAGTAATTTAAAGAATTGTAAGCCCTTTCTAAATACATTGAACAGACATTTGCAGTTTGCTGTGAGGAGAAGAAGAAATGAGTAAGGTCATTGTTTTTGAGAAGTTTATAATCTAAGAGGGGAGGTACGTACTATACATTATGTAAACATGAGGACTGAGTAACCGTGATGTACAGTGGAACTTGATAAGTAGCGTAGAACAATGTCTGGGGAGTTGAGAGTGGCAGAAAAATATGGAACGCTTCACGAATTTGCGTGTCATCCTTGCACAGGGGCCATGCTAACCTTATCTGTGTCGTTCCAGTTTTAGTATATGTGCTGCCGAAGTGGGCACTAAAGACTTTTCTGATGACATTGGTGGTGAAATTACTAAATACATTTTTTCCTATTGTAGGATGTAATGGAATATGTTAAAACCTGGGAGGTCTACATAACTGAGCAGCCAGTGCTTTCCAAATGGTCCAGGGATAATGTTACAAAGCCATGCACGGCTAAAGATCCATTCAAAGTGCAATAGAGACCAACAGATTTTCATGTAACAGAGAAGGAGAAGTTCACTGATGTGTTTTCAGATTTCATAGAGCAACTAAACTTTAAGAACTGTCACTTGTCAAATTTCAATGTAGCATCAGAGAAGAACATACACGATTATTTGAAAAGCCTGTGTGTCTGTGAGGGTGGATTTCTTCATGTACTTCAACCAGAGCAATGTCTTGAAATAGATTGAATGTAGAAGTGGATGTGAGAATCCAGATGTCTTTTATTAAGTTCTATACTAGATATGCAACAATTTAAAACAAGGCAATTATTCTCACCAATTTTCTGGTTTGGAAAACAATGATACTTTTCATAAAAATATGTTATTTATGTTAGTATATAATGCCTTTATTATTGCTATTTTAATACATAAAGAAATATTAACATTTTTTGTTTTCAATTTATGATACTATAAATATTGAGTCTCATTATGGATCTTAAATAATTTGGGGGTGTAAAGGGGTCCTATGAACAAAAACCTTGAGAACTACGGTTTTAGTGTGCAATTCAATACCACATGTCACCAGGAGGTGGCGCCACGAACATACAGTGCACGCTCCCCAGCCCTGGCTTAAATTTAAGGCTTCGAGGATGGTCCCAAACCTGCAGGGAGGAAACAAGCACAATTTAGTGGCAGCACCTCCATTAGTGAGTGCTGGCCCATTTGCACCCGACCTTGAGGCTGGAAAGCATCTCTGGATTCCCAGCTGTTAAACGAGATCAGACTTTTCCCTGAAGGAAACCCTTCTACTTCTCTGGCCACTCTTTGCACCAAGAGAACGATTTCTTATTGTGAACATCAAGTTACTGTGAGACTTGGCCCTGGCTTTATCCTTCACTGTCTGCAAACTCAATTTCTCTCACTAAATTTACAGAAGCGGTTCTCTGCACGATAACTCACAATTCTGTAGCTATCATATACATAGAAATGCCAATTTCCTAGTATCATGAAAAAGTATATGATAAAGTATGTATTCATGCAGTGTGTTCCTTGGGAAATTTGTTCTGAAAAAGCCACATCATTTCAAAGATGTAATGCGTACCACCTGGAATGTAATTGTGATTATTGTAGGCTAAACTCTGTAAGGTCTCCATTTCTAATCATCCAGCCCCATGAGCAATGCTCTAAAATGTTGATGTTTCCCCTCCATGTACTGATGTCAGTGCATTCAGAGATCATCCATCCCTTCTAACTTACAGTTGCTCTAAACAGTGAAATGTGAGGATATTACTGTACTGAGCTTCAGTTCTGGAGCAGAGCCACATCCTTTACTGACCTTTTTTCTCTGTTTCCTGTTCTGCGTCTGAATCCCCCTTTCTGTGCTGGTGCAGGCTCACTTCTTTGTTCCTCCTGACTTTCATTCCTCTGCCTTCCTCAAGGGAATCCCTGTGCCTTGTGCTGACTTAACACCCCCTGGCCGTGCTCTGGATGACTCACACTCACTGCCCTCCACCTACCACCAGATGAGAAAAGGCAGTGGCTCTTTCTTCATCTGCAGAAGAGGAACCCCATCTATATCTGGCATGTATAGAAGAGAGTATAATTTCCTGGGGTAACTCACTTATCACAGTCCTTTCTACCCTGCCTTCCAGAGAGCCAGTAGACTAGCTTGACCATCAATGCCAGAGTTGGTTGATATCCAACCAAATCTATTGGACTGAGAATTTCTGGGGGCTTCAGTTTCTGGAGTCTTCTCAGCCTCTGGGCTCTGGCTTCCCTTCCCCCCGGTTCTGTTCTGTCCCATGATGTATGAACCTCAGTACCTTCTTTGTGTTTTACCAGAAGCCCGCCCGCTCAAAGCACTGGTGATCACTGTGCACTTGTGGGACACTTTAGGTGAGTTCACAGGAGGACATCGATAGAAATCACGTTGCCATGGAGTCGTAAGCTTTACCATTTTCCTTTGCCAGATCCCCCCTCACCTGGTCCCAGCCACCTGCACCTTGCTTGCTCTTTTCTCCCCATCCTTCCTTTGCTCTCACCTCTCCCTTGTCTTCCTGAATCGTAAGGACTTTTCCTTCTTTAGGAAAGAAGGCTGCTTTTGCCTTCCCTTCTGTGGCTTGGTCCCAGGAAGGACCCCCTCCTTTAAGGTGTCCCCATTCATCCTGGTATATATCAAGTTATATTCAGAAAAACAAAACAAAACAAAACAAGAGAAGCTCTTTTGGCTAAATAACTGATGACAATTTTTCTACCTCATTATTATTTTAGCTTGCAGCTTCTATTAAATTGGGATCCCACGAGCAGACCTCGATTCAAGAGTTTTCACGAGAGTGGTTTATTTGGGAGGTGGCAGTGAATGGGAGGAAAAGCAATAAGAGCAGTAGAGCACTTACAGATGAAGGTGCTGGAACATTCCTGTTCAAGTCTTTATGGGACATATGCTTTCATTTCTTCTGGGAAATGCCTGGCAGCAGAATGGCTGGGTCATATGCAAGATTTAGGTTTAATTTTTTAGGAGATTGCCAAACTTTTCCAAAGTGGTTGTAACCTTTTACATTTGCATCAGCTGTGTGTGTGTGAGGGATCCAGTCTTCCGGGATCTGTATGCCGAAAATTACAAAGCAGTGCCGAGAGAAATTAAAGGAGCCAGGTGCGTGTCCGTGGGTCACAAGGCTCAAGGGTGTTAAGGTGTTCATTCTCCCCAAATTGATGTACAGATTCAATGCAATACTGATCAAAATCCCAGCAGGCATTTTTAGGAGTAAAAATTGATAATCTGATTTTAAAATTCATACAGAAATGCAAAAGACCTGGGACAGACAAATAACTTTAAGAACAACAGAGTTGAAGGGATAATTTGAGCTGATTTCAAGAATTCTCATAAATATGGGCAATGTTTAAAAATTCTGAGGCCCAGTCCATGCTGCAGATGGTTTAAATCTCAGTCTCTAAGGGTGGGGCCCAGCAGCAGGAGGTTTTGAGGCCCCCTAGCTAATTCCTCTGTGCAGCCCGTACTGAAAATCCCTTTTAAAAGATTCTTAAGTGAATATATTTCATGAGACCACTAGGGGGCATCCTAAGCTTATAACTGCCAGGGAATTGCCCTTCCATCTAATAGAGGGTCACCCTGACAGCCTAATTTTTTCAGATAATCGGATAAGTGGGGGGAAGGAGGAAAGAATAAAGAAAATAAGACTGAAGGTCACTGCCTTTGGTAGTACTTTAAAAAATGCATTAAATATTCACAGAGCATGGGGATTGAGAATGCCTTTATCGGTTTTTGATTCTGTGTTGATGGCATCTCGGTGTGAAAAGGAGCACCTGCTGCTTACAGATCTGGGTGGCTGATAGAATTTTAGACTTAGCCTGGTATTTGAAACCTTATCAAACTTGGTTCTAGTTTAAACTTCTATGCTCTTCTGAGCTCTCCCAGACCCCTACATAAACCCTCTGTTTCAGCCACCCTGAAGGGTGGTAAGGTCTAGTGTAATCACCTTTCTCCAAACTTGATGTCCAACTAACTCCCTCTGACCTTTGAGTTCCCCGGACAGAGGACGCTCAAGTTGCCCATGCCCAGGTCGCCCTCTGGTTCCCTCTAGCCCTCAGGGACCCCTCCCTCCGCAGAGCCCCATAACACCTCGTCAGGACACTCACTGAGAATTTATTACCGGACACCTCCTGTAATTCTGAATTGCTTCATACCTTGTCTGATTGACCATTTCAGAAAGCTCTTTGAGTCCTGGGACCCCACCTTTAATTTAATAACCGTTGGTAGTGCTTGCATGTAGATGGTTGATTGACATTTGCTTGATGAAAAATTTTGTTATGATGAGTTGATTTTAAAGTGAGCTTCCTGAGAAAAGGGCAGTTTTTACCCTAGTGCTTAGCATCCTGCCTAGAACAGTGCGGGCCCTTGATACATGAACGTTGCCTTGAGATAAATGTGTACACGTTCAATATTTCCTTGCTTTAAGCTGAGTCTTTTTTCTCCTCCTCCTCCTTTTTCTCCTTCTCTGACTCTTAAAAAGACAGCTTGGTGCAGTCTGCCTCTGGGCTGCCGTATTTCCTTCCCTCTTCCCTCTTCCCTCTTCCCGCCTCCCCTCCCCTCTCCTCTGTCTTTCTTAATACGTGTGCATCTGCGGTAGAATAAAAAACATATGTTTGGTCTCTGCCCCCAGTTTCTGGCACAGAGCTTCCAAAACCCTTGTAACTTCCTGAGTGACAGGGATGCTGGGAGCATCTTTTGTTCTAACATTGGGTTTTTGACCCCAGTTCCTGACATGGACCTCCTGAATTCCCTGGATTTCTTGGGTGATAGGAGCATATTTTGTTCTAATGAGGTGACTCTGGGCGGGCTCCCGGATGGCTTCAGGATGGAGGCTGGTCACCAGAAAGACAAAGACATGATTAGAAGCTTGGGACTTTCAGCTCCATCCTCTATCCTCCAGGAAGGGAGACTGGAGATTGAGTTAATGATGGATCATGCCTACATGGTGAAGCCTCCATAAAAAAAAATCCCTAAACTGTGGGGTTTGGAGAGTTTCTGGGCTGATGAACACATCCACGTATGTGTGGGTGATGCGCCCCAACTCCACAAGGACAGAAGATCCTGAGCATGGGACCCTTCCAGACCTTGCCCTATGTACCTCTTCATCTAGCTGTTCATCTGTATCCTTTATCATATTCTTTATTATAAACCAGCAAATGTAAGCATCTCCCTGAGACCTGTGAGCTATTTCCACAAGTTAAGGAACCTGGGAAGGGTTGTGGGAACCTCAGATCTACATCTGGTTGGTCAGAAGTACAGGTGGTGTGATGACCTTGGGAGTGGAGACATCCTTGTGGGGCTGGTTCCCTAACTGTGGGGTCTTTGCTGATTCTGGGTAGTTAGTGTCAGAATTGAATTAAATTCTAAGACACCCCCTACAGCTGAGGTCGGGAGAATGACGGTTGTTAGAAGAAAAACCCTGCACATTAGTGTCAGAAGTACTGTGAGGGGAGAAATTGTTTTCCTCGAGCTTTTTTTATTAACACATTAAATGACAAGATTGAAGTAGTGATAAGCAGAATAGTCGAGATACTTACAACTCTGATGGGGACTGCACGTAGTTTGATGTTTTTGGTGACAGTCACAGGAACCACCAATGCTACTCTGGTTTATCAACTGACATTCATGGTTGAAAGCAAGGAAATATTGAACAAAATGTTAAATTGTGGTAGAATTCAGTGAACATAAAGATGTAATTTCTCAGGACTTCCCTGGTGGCACAGTGGTTAAGAAGTCGTCTGCCAATGCAGGGAACACGGGTTCAATCCCTGGTCCAGAAAGATCCCACATGCCGCAGAGCAACTAAGCCCATGTGCCACAACTACTGAAGCCCACGTGCCTAGAGTCGGTGCTCTGCAACAAGAGAAGCCACCGCAACGAAGAGTAGCCCCCACTCACTGCAACTAGAGACAGCCCACGTGCAACAACAAAGACCCAATGCAGTCAAAAATAAAATAAATTTCTAAAATAATTATAATAATAATGCAGAAAAAAGTAAAAGGACATATTAATAGTTAGAGCTGTTCAAAGGTGGGGCAGGTTATAAGACAATAAGACACCCATCAGCAGAGGTAATGAGCAGAAGTTAGAAGGTTAACTGACAGAAATTCCATAGAAGGAGAGCCTTTCATTTAGTTGCCACTGGGAGAAGATAGCCTCTAATCCCCAGTTCAGCCCCCGAGGTCTATAACTTAGAATTCCTCTCATATGGGCTATATTTTTCAGAGCCAATTATAAATACTCTGACAGGCTCCTGGTCACTTGAAGTGAAGAGAGTGCTAGGTTATTTTTAACCAGTGCTAAATCTCAAATATCCTCGGTATGTATTTTTTCCTATGTGAGCAAAGTGAAAAAGGTACGATTTTGTGCAGAAACTGGGCTGGTTGCATAGTAGCTGCCAGTGTCCCCCAAACAGACCTGCCTCCTCCTGGTGAAATAAGCCAAGTTAGAATCCTCTTAATGCAGATTGCTAATTTCTTGATGAAGTAAATAAAATAATTGACAAATAAAGGATAAGCCAGATTTTCCTGGCACAAGCCAGTCTATCATTTTTTTAAACCTGAAAACATTTTAATTGGCAGTGATCTTCCTATCCAGACAGGCTTTAAAAAGAAAGGAAGGCCCCACAACAGGGCCTGTCCATGGGGGCCCTTGTTCAGCCACTCTCGCTGGAACAAACACCTATCTATAGAAATGAGAAAAGCTGTTTGCAGAGGATCAAAGCAACGCTTCCTCGTGGGGCAGACAGAAGCTGAGGGGTCTCTGCAGAAGACTTTAACCATTTCGTGGGTCTCCCGAATCTCACCTTGTGAAATGAAAGCAACTCCGTGAATAGAAACCTCAACTCATAAAGCCCCGTACATGAATGAAAAGACACAAAACACTGAGTACATTTTCTTCACTTTCCTCCTATTTTTTTTTTTTTTCTCTTAGGACAGTTTGTTAGGCTTGGTAGGACCTGAAAGCCTGGCTCCATACCTGCTGCTCCTTTAGATGTTCGGCAGTCCTCTGCTGGTCCTGAGTAATCTGTCAGAAATAACGTGGAGGTTGGCAGTGGCTGCTGTGCAGAGCGTAGTCGGCAGAGAGGGCATCTCTCCTTAAGTAACCCCGCGCTTATTCTGGGAAAATTTCATAGGAAAAAAGAATGAAGTTCAACCAACAAGAGAGAATTTTTGCATCATAGTTTTCTTTGCCATTTTTGTTATTTTTAGGCGAGAAGGGGAGGATGGCACAGTTTTTGTTAATTATGGGATATTTGGTGGGCATCTTGTGTCTAGCTTTGACACTGGGCTTTCCAACTGCACAGGGCAGTGAGACTTCAAAGCCCACAACAAGTTTAACTATGTTAATCGATTGTCCTAACCAGCGTTCTGAGCTCAAGCCGCAGGCTCTCAGTGTATCTAAATCTTTGTGGGTGATTCATTTTCCGTTTTTCCCCTCCATGTACAGTGTATTGCACAGACAGTATTACAGCACAAAGGAAGGCGCCCTTTTTAACCAAAGAAATATGATACCACCCTACGGTATCAATTATTTTATATCATTGTGCTTCCTTCTGGTCCTTATGTATATTACGTATGGAGCATATGTATTTTACAGAGGTATTTGTAGAATAATCCAACTGTCGTTGGTTTTATATTATGCTATTTTCAGTTATCTTTGTGTCATAAACACCTTTTCCCATTTCTCATGGCTGTTTGTAACTACTCTGTGACATAATATCATAGGGTATGATGTACTGTAATTTCCCAAGCCTTCTCTTACTAAACTTTTGGGTCATTTTATAGATATTCATACTATTATAGATATAATATAAAGACAGGCTTTGTTTACATTTTAATAAAGACACAAACTATCATTTGACTCCCTAACGGGTTACTAAAGATATTACTAGCTGTGTAATTGTTTTTGAGTGTCTTCTGTGTATGATTATAATGCCATTAGCCTGTTGTGTTTAAGGCATACACTTCCTACTGATTGACTTTCTGGGAAACTAGAATTGAAACATGGCATCATGAGGGCCACTCAAGTCTGAAAATGAAGTTTACTTATAAAAAGCAATTTAAGAAAATCCGAAAAGACCTTGATAAATTAGAACATTTGAGTGGAGAGTGTTCAAGTTAATTGAATTTCCTGATATTTGCTACAGCTGTTATTATTAGCTTATATTTAGAAGTTAAAAAACTATTTTCATGATATAATGTTTTAAGTCATGTATCTTGGGGTTGGTAAAAAAAACCTTGTTCCTTCTTTATCTTGGTTCCCAATATTGCATGTGAATGCATGTGTCTCTTTGTGTCAGGGCAGTGCCACAAAATGTCTCTCATGTGGTGAGTGTAGTCCCACTCCTTTGAGAGGGTGCCTTGCAGACTCACTTGCTGTCATTCTGAACACCTGAGGGTGTGACATCGTCCCTGCAGTTGGAGTAGAGGGACCACAGTATGGTGAGACTTGAGGATTAGCCACAGGACCCAAGGCACCCCTTTGCATGCATGACTGTTTCAACAAAATTCCAGATATGAGTATTTGGGTCTGTACATTTGCTCTTTCCCATCACAGTATATTGCCACAAAAATCCCAGATAATCAAGGACTTCATCATTTAAGGTCTGTAGAACTCCAGAACATGGAGAGACTGTGATGATCATCCAGGTGAGGAATTTGAAGCCCAGAGGAGTCATGAGTTTCCTTCAAAGATTAGGACTTGACCTGAAACCTTAGAGTTGTGATTCATTATCCAGTGCTCTTTCATCACTTTGTGGTGGTATTTAAAGTTTTATTGCATATACTCTGGGATCTTTTTTTTTGAAACAGTCAGAAGCAGTTGACAGGGCATCACTTAAAACACTCACTGATCTTATTCTTGGTTTTGCTGTCAACTCGCTTAGCAGGACTGCATTAAGTAATAAAGCAAGGATATTTGACTTACTGTCATTCTTCTGTTAAATTTTTATTGTATATCTACGTTGTGTTAGGGTAGGAGCTGGGTGCTCAGAACACAGAGACAAAGATAATTTGTGAGGCAATTTGGTGTGGTAGTCAAACAGACCAGGACTTGAACCCCAGCTCTGCCATTTATTAGCCATAAACGTAGGGAAATTACATGACCTCTCTATCTCTGTAGAGAGTCACAGAAGAAAGTCCAGAAGTCCATTTTATTTCCTCTCCAGTGCTCCATATTCCTTGCCTTCTGTATTGAGAAATATTTGAGACCATGGGTCTTTGGAGGGGATGGATTCCAGTCTGCCCTATGTCACCTGAGAACATGTGATGCTTGGGTATCTCTGACGAGAGGAATGGGTAGTGTGGTGACAGAGGACCACCCTAGAGACCGAAGGATTCAGGAATACACTTGAGTCTGTCTGTTGGGTAGCACTGGCCCCAAGGAGGGAAATTGTTTCCGGTGCCAATAAAGCTTTCCCTGGAGGTCATTTCCTGTCTGCCAAGAACTCTACAGGCCGACTGGGCTTGATGTCTTCTTGACTGAATGTGACCCGGAGACATCATCTCCTACAGAACCCTGGGATTTTGAAAAGATTCTGCCCCAGCAACCATCCCGTGTGGCAGCTACAAGTGTGGCCACGTTCTTGACTTTCTTCTGTTCCTCTCTACATAGTTAGACAGGTCAAGAAATCTTTGAATTTTTTTAAGTTTAGGGAGGCTAGGAAGAACTTCATAATCCTTGGACATCTATTATAATTTTTCCTTCTACACCTTTTGAGAAAAACCTGCCCCACCTCTTGGTATGCAGTGCTGGTCAGTAGGGTGATACTCCAAGCCCAGGAAAGGAGGATAGGGCCTCCTGGGATAGCAGGAACACTGCATTCTGCAACTTCCAGATTAGAAGACCAGTCACTGTGACTCAGAATGACTGGCCAAAATCCAGAGAAATAAGGGCCAAAGCAGGGTAGGACTGATGGAGTAGGCCTAGCACTGATCCTGGAGGGATGCACAGGTGGTTGTTCTAGATTCCAAAAGTGACTCACACAGTCCTCTTGAGAGCAATATTTGAAACGTATAAGATTACATAATGCTATAATTTTATAACTACGTGTGTGAGAGTGTAACTGAGAAGCTCTGTCTCGATATGTTTTCGCCACAGCCCATATTAAAATATAACCAGCAGCTTCCCTCATGAAGAAACAACACACAGTAATGAGGATCATGAAATGCAATCTCTGGGAGGGAGTATCCTTTGAAGGACACTTTGCTACCCATCTTTGAACAGTGGATTCACCATGCATCTAGGGACCAAGACTCAAACCTAGAAACCATCTTACATACTCATTTTTCTCCCCCCATCTTTCAGTTAACATTCCTTCATTGATTTCCCTTACATTGTTTTGCAATAGTCCTACTGCCCGCTCACCAGGACTACTTGCTGATCCCAAGATACCTTTTTCTTCACTCCATGCATCTCCTGACATCTTTCATAACTTCCTTATACACAGCTATGATAAGGACCCTTTCTTGCTAAAGAGTCTGGGTTGGATCTTGACCACAGAAGAAACTCTAAACTCCTTTGTCTAACATTTTGTCCTCATTCACCTATCTGGCCTTTGACCCCACTACTTCCCAATACTTCCTTCACTGCATTCACATGTTCCCTAAACTTCCACTAAATTTGCCTAATTTGCCCTGTGGTTTTCTGCTCCTGGGGCACCATCTTCTCCCTGTTCTTGACTTTTGAAATCCTGTCTTCAATATCCTGTCCTCCTCTATGAAACCATCTTTGATCTGCATCTCCCCTCTAATTTGGAAGTAATCTCTCCTTCCTTTATACTCTCATGTGAGTCATTTGGACATTCTCCCATGTAACCTCGTGGATGCAAGAGTCAAGAAACGAGAAAAGACACCTATGCTAAGAATATATGTTTGAGAGTTTTCAGCCTATATACAGGGTTTTAAGTCATGGGATTGGATGAGGTCACTTAGGACGGAGTATAGACAGGCAAGTGGGTGAAGAAGAACACCAGCGTTTAGAAGTCCTCGTTGTGTCAACTTCATGGGATCCTGTAAGTCTAGCACAGAGCAAGCATCAATCATTGGCCATTGAAGTGAATTGAAAATTGAGTCAGTATTTCTTTATAAAATTTTTTTTAATTGGGCTATAGTTGTTTTACAATGTGTTAGTACAGTGAAGTGGAGTTCCCTGTGCTATACAGCAGGTTTTCGTTAGTTATCTATTTTATACATATTAGTGTATATATGTTAATCCCAATCTCCCAGTTCATCCCCCCACCGCCCCCGCTTTCCCCCCTTGGTGTCCACATGTTTGTTCTCTACATCTGTGTCTCTATTTCTGCCTTGCAAACCGGTATATCTGTACCATTTTTCTAGATTCCACATATATGCATTAATATACGAGATTTGTTTTTCTCTTTCTGACTTACTTCGCTCTGTATGACACTCTCTAGGTCCATCTACATCTCTACAAATGATCCAATTTCGTTCCTTTTTATGGCTAATATTCCATTGTATATATGTACCACATCTTCTTTATCCATTCGTCTGTCGATGGACATTTAGGTTGCTTCCATGACCTGGCTACTGTAAATAGTGCTGCAATGAACATTGGGGTGCGTGCGTCTTTTTGAATTATGGTTTTCTCTGAGTATATGCCCAGTAGTGAGATTGCTGGGTACAGATGGCCAAGAGGCACATGAAAAGCTGCTCAATATCGCTAATTATTAGAGAAATACAAATCAAAACTACAATGAGGTATCACCTCACACCGGTTAGAATGGGCATCATCAGAAAATCTATAAACAGGGACTTCCCTGGTGGCACAGTGGTTAAGAATCTGCCTGCCAATGCAGGGGACCTGGGTTCCATCCCTAGTCCAGGAAGATCCTACATGCTGTGGAGCAACTAAGCCCTTGTGCCACAACTACTGAAGCCCGCATGCCTAGAGCCCGTGCTCTGCAACGAGAGAAGTCACCACAATGAGAAGCCTGTGCACCGCAACAAAGAGTAGCCCCTGCTTGCCAAAACTAGGGAAAGCCCACGCACAGCAATGCAGCCAAAAAAATATAAATAATTAAAAGAAAAGGATATCTGCAAACAATAAATGCTGGAGAGGGTGTGGAGAAAAGGGAACCCTCTTGCACTGTTGGTGGGAATGTAGATTGATACAGCCACTATGGAGAACAGTATGGAGGTTCCTTAAAAAACTAAAAATGGAACTACCATATGACCCAGCAATCCCACTACTGGGCATATAACCAGAGAAAACTATAATTGAAAAAGTCACATGTACCCCAATGTTCACTGAAGCACTCTTTACCATAGCCAGGTCAATGTCCATTGACAGATGAATGGATAAAGAAGATGTGGTACATATATAATGGAATATCAACCATAAAAAGGAATGAAATTGGGTCATTTGTAGAGTCAGTATTTCTTGAGCATTGAAGTTTCAAATGTTTGGGGTGTCCCTGTACTAGGGATGGAAGAGGGGTCAACTATACCCTTTTCCAGAATGCTGGTCCACGAGCCATGTCTTACCCACCAACCACTGCCCTAAGGAACAGTGGGTTATTGATAGATTCCTGTATTCATTTACAAACATTTGGAGACCGCTTCTGTAGCATGCAAGTGGTGAAAGAATAGTTAATACAACAATAAACGGATGAGATGTTGAAAGAGTGTGAGGCCCATGGGAACAGGACAAAACTCATCATACTGTGTAGTTAAACGCTACCAATGGGGCAAGAACAGCATGGTTGTCTCTCATCTGCACATGGAGGAGAGAGGAAACATGCAGTAGGGGATTTGTCCAAATCAGTGTGAAGACACCATTCTCCAACAGGCTAGTGAAAAAAAAATGCCCCTTGAATCCTGATGTTCAGTCTTCCTCCAGGTTTTGAGAGGTGTAATAGTGCAGGGCTAACAGCCTGAACATTAGAGTCAGAGAGATCCGGGCTCAGTACCCAGTCTTGTTACTCATATGTTAGCTGGAGTGAATATCAAATCTTCTTGAAACTCAGGGCTGTCATGGTGGTATAACAGTACCACTCCTTGTGGTTCTAAGGTGGGATTGATTTTTATTGTTTTTGATGTTGTTCCTATTCCCTTTACATCAGGTGTAGCAAGAGGAGTGGAAAATGAGTTAGACACTCTCTTAGCTCTCAAGGGTGTGCTTTTCTCTACAAGTTGAAAATTACCTAAAATCTGCGAAAGTGAAAAGAAGAACTTGTAGCTCTTTTTGAGTGGATGGAGGGGTGAGGAGCCTTTTTCCTTACACTCAGGCACACTGAGTGCTGACTAATAGAAGTTTTATGATGTTTGTATGTGAAGTTAAATGAGTGATGACTCAGGAAGCCGCGGTGAATGAATGATTGTGAACCAGGCAAAATATTTCTGTGTACTCCTTCCTAGTTTTTTATTAAATGAGTCACAGAAAGGAAATATGAAACTGACTCCATAGAAGCCAATCTGTTAAATAAAAAACCCAACCCAAAGCTTAACAACAGGAAAAAAAAAAAAGGACCATAAATTACTCTCCCGAATGGGAGCTCGATGACAGTGTGGGGCTAGTGTTCACTGTTTTCAAAAGGCAGAACAATTGTGCTACAGCCTTTCCTTCTTCTCAGATAGTAAGGAATGGAATTGCAGTTGGAAAGGAAGCTTTCTGAAGTTGATTTACTCTAAATGAATGCAATAGTGCTGTGCAGCCCCACATGCCAGAGACCAACATCCCTCCAGATTCATGGTCTAGACGGTTCTAATGATTTATTTCTATGTAAGAAACACTCCCAATCTTCACTGGCTTAAAACAATTAACTGTCTGTCATGTCTTATGATTTCTTAGGTACTTCAGGATAGGTGCATCTGGGTAGTTCTTCTGTTCCATGGGGCATTGACTCAAGTCACTTGCTGGTATTCATCTAGTAGAAGGGCTAGTCTGGAGGGTCCAAGGTGGCCTCACTCATGCATCCAGCATCTTGGCTGGGGTTGTGGAGAGCTAAATTCCACTGGGTCTCTGGAATGGAACACCTACACATGGCAATCCCAAAAGGCAGTCTCAGGACAATCAGATTTCTTCCATGGCAGCTCAGAGGTTCTGGAGTGAGGACTCCAATATGAGTCATAGCTGAAAGCATTCATCTGTGAAAGCTCAGCTCATAAGTCCCAGAACGTCAATTCTACCATATTCTATTATTGGTCAAGCAACTCACCAAGTGCAGCCAGATTCAGAGGGAAGGGAGTGAGAATTGACCTCTTCACGAAAGGAATAGCAGAGGATTTGTGGCCATTTTTATTCAATTATAAAGACTTACACCTGGGTTATAAATGCTAGGGACAGTTCAAACTCAGGTTGCTCATTATATACCATTGTTTAGCTATGGATAAACATCTTTCTTTGTACTCTGATGGCCTCTTACTGCAATCATCTGTTACTCTCTGCCTAAGAGTTTTCTCTGGCCACAGGTTTTTTTCTCAGCCCAGTCGAGGATCAGGCTGGAAGACCTGGGTATTTAGTGCTTTGCCAGTGATGGATGGGAGGTGGTGAGTTGGTATTATTGTGTTACAGAAAATCATCATGCTGGACTCATTTATCACTGAGGCTGTTTAGAATCACTAACACGCTGTGTTGAATACAAGTAGTGTTAATGAACATGCCTGTTTAGCTCCTAGGTGAAGAAACAAAACATTAACAGTCACCCCAGAAAACAGTATGTCCCCTCATCCTAGCTGCTATCCCTCTCCCAAGGGGCACCACTCCCCTGACTTCTAACCCCTTAGGTTGGTTTTGCCTGCTTTTGAACTTCCCCCGGGTGAAATTGTATAGCACGTGCTCTTTCGAGTCTGGCTTTTTTTCACTCAATATCACGTTTAATCGGCTGTTTAAATCATTGGTACGTGTAGCAGCTTGTTCATTTTATTGCTATGGAGTGTCCCATTGTTTAATATACCACAGTTTATTTTTCGGTTCTATTTTTCAAATATCTACTGGCATTTGGGTGGATTTCTGGCTTTGGCTCTTGTGAATGTATCTTTTTGTGGAAACACACAGGCATTTCTCTTGGGTACCTACTGAGGAGTGGAGTCTCCCAAGCCTTCTTTGGACGTGCGTTTTCCTTTCCTTTCCAGCCGTAAGACCTCTGCTCATCTTTGCACCTTTAGTTATGTCTCTCTTGAGCCACTGCAAAACTTTCTGACTTAAGTAGGTCCCTTTTCCAATCCATCTGTTTACACTTTCATCAGTTACTCTTCTAAAACTGATATTGCTTGATGTCCCTCCTCTAACCCCCAAACATCTGGTGGCTCTCCACTGTCTTTGAAATAGAGAGCAGTGTTGGAGGTCTTCCAACATCAGGCTCTGACCAATCCTCCTAGCTTCCACCAACCTCTGCATCCTTTGGCACATTCTGTTTCATATTATCTTTTTGTAAAATTTATTTATTTTTGGCCGCGTTGGGTCTTTGTGGCTGTGCGTGGGCTTTCTCTCTAGTTGCCGCAAGAGGGGGCTACTCTTTGTTGCGGTGCGCAGGCTTCTCATTGCGGTGGCTTCTCTTGTTGTGGAGCATGGGCTCTAGGCACGTGGGCTTCAGTAGTTGCAGCACACAGGCTCAGTAGTTGTGGTGCATGGGCTCAGTCGCTCCTCGGCATGTGGGATCTTCCCGGACCAGGGCTTGAACCTGTGTCCCCTGCAGTGGCAGGTGGATTCTTAACCGCTGTGCCACCAGGGAAGCCCTAGTCATATTATCTTATTCACAGTTCCCCAGTCACACCAGTCCCATTCTTTGAGGGTATTTTCTCAGCCTAAAATACTTGCTATCCATTTCCCAGTTCTCAAAGTTTCAGATAAACGTTTGTAGCACAAAATAGTACTTGCTGTAGAATCCTCAGAGTGGGTAACATAGCTGTAGGATAGGCACCGCCAACTCTTGAGGATCATCCCCTACCCGCTTCTCCTCCACCCTGTCCCAGTCACAGGCACCTCCCATGGGCTCAGCTGCTCAACTCAGAAGCCACCTTCGTGTCCTCCTGGCCTCCTCCTCTCCACATCCAACTCCTGAGTGAGTTCTGACCTCCTGCACTCTCTGCAGACACAGCCCCAGCTCTGACTCTGGCCTCCCCCCCGCCCCCCGCATCAGTCTTGTACCAACCTCATCACCTCCAGCCTGGACCATACTGACGCCTCCCTACCTTCCCACAGGTTCCTCCTCTTTCCTCCTTGCTTCCTAGAGTCGTTCTCCACAGCAGCCCAAGTGATAAAAATGAATCCATTCATATCATTCCACAATTCTTGGGCTTCCCTGGTGGCGCAGTGGTTGAGAGTCCGCCTGCCAATACAGGGGACGCAGGTTCATGCCCTGGTCCAGGAAGATCCCACATGCCGCGGAGCGGCTGGGCCCGTGAGCCATGGCCGCTGAGCCTGCGTGTCCGGAGCCTGTGCTCTGCAACGGGAGAGGCCACAACAGTGAGAGGCCTGCGTACAGCAAAAAAAACAAAAACAAAAACACAATTCTTAAAACCCTCGAGTGTTTCTGACTTCACTTGGCATAAAACCCAGCCTCCTTACTGCCACCTAGAAATCTGCAAGACGTGCTTCTTCTCAACATCCAGTCCTCTTCCCAAATGTTACTTCCTCTGAGATGGTGCCTGAGCCCCTGCAGCTCACTCTATTCCCTTGCCCTGCTTTAATTTCTAGAGTGCGGTAGGGTGGCCAAGGACTGAAACAATGCCTGCTTGTTTGTTTTTGGCCTCCTCTCACTGGAATGTAAGCCCTGATGGCAGTGCTTCATCTTGGTCATCTCTGCACCCCCAGGGAACATCATGGTGCCTGGCCCATAGTAGGCATTGAATAAATACCTGTTCAATGAGTGAATATGTGAATGAATAAATATATCAATAAATACACAGCAGCATAATTCCTCCACTCATGTCAAGACTCAGGATAAAGGCTCTCATTCTCCTGCCATCTTCCACAGTGCTCCTATGAGATCAACTTGCTCCTTCCCCTGGAGTAATTTATACTAGCTTTTAATCTACTACTTATTTCATTCAGTCTTATAAAAATGTTACCTTACTTGTCAGCCTCCCCTGTGGGTTATAGGTTCCTGAGTGCAAGGCCTTGCCACTCACGGCCATCCCTGTGTCCTGAACAGGCCCTGCATGTGGGCTTCCAACCTTCCAAGGTTGTTGATGTGTCATTTAGAGCCATCGTGTGTTATGGAAAATAATTCTGCTGTTCTTGGTTCTAAAAGGAGGTGCCTGAGATGGCCCTAGTTTTCTCTTATGTGAATTTGGAGGATAGATATGCAAAGTAAAGGTCACCTCTGCACGGTACCCACAAAATTTATTTATTTATTTAATAACATTTATATTTTAATAACCAAAGGGAGTAAGAGGGATACAGGGACATCTTTTTCTCTTTGGAGATTTTCTTTTTCTTTTTTTTTAAAGTAATTAAAAAAACAGAAACTTTATTGTCTGTATCATGCTCAGTGTGTTTAAGAGCCCACTTAATTAGGGGGCTATTTTAAATAAATCATACAAATTTTATTGTGGTTGTATCTTTTGAGATTTTCTGATAGGACATTTCATGAGAACTAAAGACGCTTCATACATAAAGACAGAACTATAACTTTTCAAGCCATGTTTCAATTATTTTTAACAATCAACTAGGGTTTCTTTCTTTTTCCCCTTCATTATTCTGCCGTCCTGTAAATAGGACAGATAATTATGTCATCAGAATAACAAAAGGAAGTCTGAGGTAAAATCCCATTAAATTGCAAATTCCTACATTACTGCAAATGTAAAAAGCAGCAAAGCAGCTATTTTATATGAATTTCTCTTAAGTCCCAAGCTATTTTAGAGATCATAGCCCTATCTATAAAATAATTTGAGACATACAGATATGTCTAGAACTTTAATCATACGTCAAATCATTTCATCATATCTGTAAAGCCAAATTAGTGCATTTATGTTGAAGTTTACGTAGAGTGACAATAGCTTGATACAGGAATGATATTGCAATAATAAACATCTATTTGGGGAATTTTACCCTAAAATTTAACCATTTACAATTAAGGGGATATAGGTGTGACACAGCTAGTGGTTAAAAGCAAGTCTTTCCTTTGATAACAGACATAATTTTTCTCCAGTCTGGCCTCACCATTTACTAGCAAAATAAACTTGATGAAGTATTTGGCTTTGATTAGGGTTCTTGGTTATAAGCAGCAACTAAGACTCTGCCTTACTTAGACAGGGAGGGAATTGATTAGGATAACAGATAGGAAGTCTGGGAAACCAGGGAGAGGAAAACACACAAGAACAGGGAAACTAGGCAGAACCACAGCCTCTGTCCCACTCCAGGAGCATCTATTGAGGGGCTGCTGTCACGATGCCTGGACACTAGTTGCCACCGTTGCACCGGATGCTATCAGAGTCACCCTGGACTTGGGTGTCGTAAGCAATGAGCGTATTGAAGAGGCCCAGGTTCAGTCCTTGGTCTTCTCATCACCATCTGCACTCAATCCCTTTGTAGTCTCACCTGGTCTCATGGCTTTAAATATTACCTCTATGATGCTGACTCCCAAATTTACATCTCCACTCCTCCTCTGTCCTGAGCCCTAGACTCATACCCTGTTGCCTACTCAACTTCTCCGCTGGGATGTCCGAGAGAAAACTCAACACAGCATGCCCAAAACTGGACTTCTGTTCTTCCTCGTTTCAATTAAACTTCACTCCATTCTTCCACTTCCTCACTCTTCTTTTTCTCACACTTCCCCTTCAGTCCACTGGGAAGTTCTCCTTGTTCCATATTTAAAGTATATCCAGAATCTGACCTCTGCCCTTCTTTACTCCCCCCACTCTGATCTGAGGACCATGATCTCTCATGGTGATTACTGAGCTGGTCGGCTATTCAGTCTTCCCGCCTCTACCCTTGACCCGCCACCCCTGCCACACTCTGCTCTTAGCAAAGAAGCCAGAGCGATCACGTTAAATGTTAAGTCCTTACTAGTTTCATGCTCATTTCTCACCACAGCAGCCCCTCCGGCTTCCTCAGGGCACTGGCATGGACCGCTGCTTCCATCTGGATGATTTTCCTCTAGATCCACGGTGTCTACGAGGTGCACTCAGGTGTCTGGGGCACTGACTCCAATTCACAGAGGTGCTAAGGGCTATTTTTCCCAGTTTTATTGAGATGTAATTGGCATACATCACTGTATAAGCATAAGATGGACAGCAGAAATACAGTGGGAAATACAGCGACATCTGCTGGACACGCCACAAACTACTAACTTAAGGTTCTTAGCAGTTTTAGCGTTAGATTGTGCCACATTACTTTCTGTGACATGCCAGTTGTGGAAAAAAAAAGTATAATCTTGGAAGTTAACAAGCAAGCACTGAGTGAAAATGAACTTAAAACAAGAAATGAGATAGTCCTTTTCTAATCCAATTCCAAGTCTGGAAGTTGTTTCATGCCCAACAGGACACCTGAAAGTAATCCCATTAGAAAGCAATTGTGATTATTTACGAATTCAATAACAATTTTATTTTTTTCTATTAAAGAAAGCTAAGTAACTATGCCAACGTCCTTGCATAGAAATGATCCCAGGATTGCCCCTTCCTCAGCCTTCACTGATGGGTGGTGGGGTCAATCTCCCATTTGAATTCATACAACAGAGACCTTCCTAGAGTTAGGGAGAGTGCAGAGACACTGGATAACCAACATTTTTAAAAAAGGTTCACACTATAATATAAACTCTCCATGCTTCAGTTTACTCGCAAACTAAGTGGAACTTTCAATAGCATCTACCTTTCAAGGTATTTTGAGAATGAAATGATCTGATGCCTAGGAAATAGCAAATGCCCTGTACTCAAGAGACTGCAGGTCATTTGAATGAGTACTTTGTCTTTAGGACCAAAATAGCCCATTTGAAATGATAGGAGCTGTAGATGGATGAAGTCATCAAGAGAACTTTAGAAAACATGAGAACTCTCATACCTCATGCCCACCTCAGCTACCTTTAGAGTTTCACTTTTCATAAAGTCTTCAGGAAATGGCGGTATTTGGTTTTGGTTTTATAATTTTCAAGAAAAAATATAATCTAACAGTTTTGAGTGTTCTGCAAGTGGAATGGATGTAACCATTGAGTAACCATTCAAGTGAAGCATAAGACTATCTCTTTTATTGAACACCTTATAATCCGAAAAGGACGATAATTCACACAGAAAGTAGAATCTGATTGAGCACTCATGCATGACCATAAAAGTATAAGCAGTGGACAGAAGGAGAAATCAGGTTGGGTTGGAACAGTGGAAAAAAGGTTTTAGTGACAAGCTCATTCTTAAGATGGTTCCTGGATCCGATCCTGTGAGCATTTGGGGCTGTTGATATTTGAAGTGGAAGGTGCTTATGACGTTGAGATGTGTATATTTGGAAGGAGAGGCTGAGAACATCAGCAGCTCACCTGCTTCTCTTCTGAATACATCCCGGTTAATTCTGCACTGACTTTCTCCAGTTTTTTAAATGGCACTACCACTTTCCTGGTGCACTGGGCACAAATTGTCATGGCATCTTGGATTTGGGAACTGTTTTGTTGGTATGCCTTCAGGATTATTATCTGTCTCAAATTTTCTTCCTTGAACTCCAAAAGGTTTGTGTGTGTGTGTGTGTGTGTGTGTAGTATTCAAAATTGTGATGTAATTTTCTCTTGCTTTATGTAATATTCTAGTCACTTCTGTTCTTATCTTACCCCCATATTTCTTGAAGGCAACGCTATTCATATTCATCATTGAGCCCCCTGAAATGTGTGACAAGTGTCTTGTCCATCTTTGATGCTCAGTAGGAATTTGTTGGTTACAGGGGAAGAATCAATTATGTCCTCTTGTGAACATTGATTTCTCTCCTTTGTGCTGTCTGTAGAATTTGAGCTTCTACTTACTTTGCTGTTTTGTTCTATCACTCCCTAATCCATAGCCTTGCTAACAAGATTCCCAGCTGCTTTAAAAGATGCCTTGAGTAAATGCCAGAAGGTACAAGTGGCATTTACTCAGAAAATATTTTTAGAGCAGCTGATGGTGTTTACAGTTAGAGAGATACTTGAAGGCATCGTTTTCAATTCAAAAGCAAGTAAACAAAAGGGTCTTCTCAGCTTGAGATGTGTTGCCTTTATAAAACATTTGTCTAGCTTGGAGAAGAACAGCAGTATTGACTTACTTTCACCTCCACTCTCTGCTTGACACCAGCAGACACATAGTCAAACAGTTTGAGGTTAATTTGTTTTTTTGTTTATTTGTTTAATTAAAAAATATTCTGGATAGGTAAAACACAACAAAATATAAAAAGTGCGGACTCCCCTGGTGGCGCAGTGGTTGAGAGTCTGCCTGCCAATGCAGGGGACACGGTTCGAGCCCCGGTCCGGGAAGATCCCACATGCCGCGGAGCAACTAAGCCCGTGCGCTATAACTACTGACCCTGCGCTCTAGAGCCCGCGAGCCACAACTACTGAGCCCGCCCACCACAACTACTGAAGCCCACGCGCCTAGAGCTCCTGCTCTGCCACAAGAGAAGCCACCGCAACGAGAAGCCTTCACACTGCAACGAAGAGTAGCCCCCGCTCGCCGCAACTAGAAAAAGTCTGCACACAGCAACGAAGACCCAACGCAGCCAAAAATAAATAAATAAATATAAAAAGTCCAAAATGTTATATAGGGGAAAGTAAAGCTATTTCTCACTCCTGTCTAGTTTCCTTCCCCAGAGACAAACGTTGTTAATGGTTTCTTGTGTATTCTTACTGCTAAATTTTACATATATGTAGACATACTTTACTTATATGAATATTTTCCTAATGGCATACGCTGTCATGTATCTTAATTTTGTCAATTGACGGTATGTCTTGGGGGTCCTATTACACCATTATATACAGACCTGGTTTATTCTTTGTAACGCTGGTGTAACTTTCCACCATGCAGCTCAACTGTCATTTTTTGAACCTGCCTCCACTGATAAACACTTACGTAGTTTTACTATTACAGGCAGCCCTGCAATTAATATCCTTGCATGAGTCATTTTGCATATCTGTAAAATATCTGAAGATAAATTTGTAGCAGCGATTTTCTGAGTCAATGGGTATATACTGCTGAGTTTTTGTAGAGGCAGCAGGCCCTCGTTAGGTATGTGTTCATTTGCATGCCCACCAGCATGCCGGCTTCTCCAAATCTTCCCTAAGCCTGTTACCAAACGTGATGACTTTACCAATCTGATAAATGAGAAAATGGAATTTCACTGCAGGTTAATTTGTGCTTCTCCTGTTGTAAATGACATTGAACATCATTTCATGTGATTTAGGGGCTTTGAGATTTCTTAAGTGTTGTTCATGCCCCTTCTCCATTTTTTCTACGAGTGCTTGCTCCCTTATCAACTTGATTTTGGGGACATCTATATATTTAGGAAAATAGCTCTTCTTGTGATATGGGTGGCAATTTTTTGGTTCATAGATTGTCATTTGCACTTTGACTTTTTAAAGAATGTTTTTGTGATGCTGAAATTCCTCCATCCTTCCCTCCTCCTAACGCTCCCCTCCTCTCTTCGTTCCTTCTTTTCTTTCTTTATGCTTAGAAGGACTTTCTACACTTCGAGATTATGAAAAATCTCCCATGTTTTAGTTTAGTGCTTTTGGGACTTTGTTTCTGCATTTATGTTTTTTAATCTATCCAAAATTTTTTTAGCACAGGCAGAGACACAACACATATCTTACCCAGAAGCTGCTTGGACGTTCTGCACCATTCGTAGATAATTCATCTTCCCCCACTGATATGCACTATTATCTTTATCACATTTACTCTGTAACTTTTTTCTGTTTCATTGTGGTCTTGCATTTGAGGCCTGCGGTTGTACCTATAAATAATATGTTCTAATACCTGGTTGGGATAGTTCCACTTCATTCACATTCTGGCTATTTTTTTTTTTCGTGTTAACTTTAGAATCAGCTTTAAATAATTTAGAGTTCATTCTTTAAAAAACAAACGTTCTGCGTATTATTTATTTATTATTATTTTTTTTGTGGTACGCGGGCCTCTCAGTGTTGTGACCTCTCCCGTTGCGGAGCACAGGCTCCGGACGCGCAGGCTCAGCGGCCATGGCTCACAGGCCTAGCCACTCCGCGGCACGTGGGATCCTCCCAGACCGGGGCATGAACCCGTGTCCGCTGCATCAGCAGGCGGACTCTCAACCACTGCGCCACCAGGGAAGCCCTGCATATTTTTTAATGAATTAAAATATATTACTGATCCTTTCTGTCACAAAACGGGGCATGCATTTTTTCATGTTCTCATGTAGCATTTTAGTGTTTTCTCCATATAAATCCTGTACGTCTTTTTGTTAAGCTTATTTCTATATACTACGTGTGTCTTCTATAATCTACATATATTAGTACTTTAATTCCTTTTTCTCCTAACTTTTCTTTTCTTCCTCCTATTTTCCATTTGGTTGTTGTTTATATAGAGCAGAGTACTGATTTTTGTATATTAATGTACCCAGACCACTTACTGATAACTTTCCAGTCTATTCTCTTGGGTTTTCCATGGTAAACAGAGTATATAATTCATAATGATTTCACCACCTCCTCTGCAATTTTTAAATATCTATTATATATAATTCATAATAATTTCACCACCTCCTCTCCAGTTTTTAAATATCTATTATTTCTTTCTCTTGCTAAATGCAATGTCTAGGACCTCCAGAACAATGCTAATAATAGCAGTAACTCTGGACACCCTTGCCTAGCCACACTGTTATTTTTTCCCCATTGAGCAGGGTGTTTCAGTGTTTGCAGGAGATACATAGCATTAAGGATGTAGTTTTCTGGTCTTATTTAACTAAAAGGCTGTTTGCTTACTGTTAAGAATAGATACTGAAAATGCTTTTCAGTATTAGAGATAGTCATATATTTCTTTTGATCTATTAATATGTTGAAATGTAATAATAAATCTCCTAATATTGAAACATCCTTGAATACCTAAAATATACACCATTTATCCATGTGCTATTGCTCTTTAAATGTGCTTCCAGCTTCTATTTGGTAAGATTTTATTAAGATTTATGTATAAGGTTTTGGCAGCATTGTTATTTGTAAGTAGAACTTAGAATTTTTCCTTTTTTCAGTGATTTGAAGCAACTTAAATACATGCTGAGGTATCTAATTTTTAATGATTTGATAGAATTCCTCTGTGAAAAGCCCAGAACCTTGACTTTTTTTGTTTTTTTTTTTTTTGAGAGAACATAGTTCTTTGAGATCTTTCTCAATTGTTTCCAGGGTTTTTAGTCTATTTAGATTTTTCTAACTCTTTTGGGGTCACTTTTGATAATTTCTGTTTTCTAGAAAGGCACCATTTCATCTACATTTTTAAGTTTTAGGGTTGAATAAAGCAATCTCTTATTAGTCTTTTAATTTACTTTCATTTCTATTGTTTACCTGACCTTATTTCTTACTTTGACTGTTTTATGCGTTCTCACTTTTTTCTAGGAGGAGTTAGCTATTTTACTGTGTTCCCCTCCAAAAAAAATCAGCTTTTAAATTTATCTACTTATTTTTATATTATCTAACTTATTAATTAATTTTAATTTTATTAATTTATTCTGATTTCCTTAGTATTACATTTTTTTCTAACTCCCTGATTAATTTTCTTCTTTTTCTTTGTTTAGGTATACGACTATAAATTTTCCTCTGAGCACTTCACCTGAGTCCTATACGTTCTGATATATGTTTATACCTAAATCATACCTATATTTACATCCATATTCATATTTATTTGTATAATAGACAAATTATTTTACTATTACTTTTCTAGATATTCAGTAATTTTAATTTTTGATGCAAAAAATTTTTAAGCAGAAGTATTTTCAACTTCTAGGTAGATGAGCTTTTTTCACTTAAAAAAATTAAATACTAGTTATATTGCATTGTAGTCTGAGAATGTTGTCTGTATTGATTTTTAGACTTGGCTGAGATTTTGATAGTTTCATGGACACAAGAAAAGAAGATGTATTCTGTTTTTAATGTGTATACTCTTCCGCAGTCCTATTTCCCCTTCTTCCCCCAGATGTAGCCTTATCCTAAATTTTGTGTTTATAACTCCTATGCGTGACTGTGTGTATATATGTATATATATATACATATAAATACATGTACATACATATGTATATTCACATATACATACATATCCATTTGTAAAAGGTACGTATTATTCTCGTAAAACTATTCCACATTTATACAAATGGTATTATACTTTACATATATTTTTCAATTTGCTTTTTTTAACTTATTCCATCTTGAAAATTTCTGTGTTGTTATACATCACTGGTCTGTATTCACTTTCACAGCTGTAGTACTGCATTGTTTGAATATGCACAGAATTATTATTTATACTTTTCCCCCGACAGGTGGACACTAAATTGCTTCCAATATTCTAAAATTACAATCAATGCTGATATATTTATTTCTGATACTTTAGTGGTTACTCTTAAAGAAAACTATGCCAAGTGTGATTAATACTCGTTTTCCTCTCTCAAACAATGCAAACATCTTTGAAGGGCTTAACTCTGTTCTCAACTCCACATCACACATAACACTGGGCTTCATGAATGAATCTCATTGTCTTTTTTTTTTTTAAATAAATTTATTTATTTATTTTATTTTTGGCTGCGTTGGGTCTTTGTTGCTGCACTTGGGCTTTCTCTGGTTGCGGCAAGTGGGGACTACTCTTTGTTGTGGTGTGCGGGCTTCTCACTGTGGTGGCTTCTCTTGTTGTGGAACACGGACTCTAGGCTCACGGGCTTCAGTTGTTGCAGCATGCAGGCTCAGTAGTTGTGGCTCATGGGCTCTAGAGCGCAGGCTCAGTAGTTGTGGCACATGGGCTTCGTTGCTCCGCGGC
>NW_020837962.1:13676013-13786159 GCF_003676395.1 Aethalodelphis obliquidens
TTTATTTATTTATTTAGTTTTGGCTGCGTTGGGTCTTTGTTGCTGTGCACGGGCTTTCTCTTGTTGCGGCGAGCGAGGGCCACTCTTCGTTGCGGTACACGGGCTTCTCATTGCGGTGGTTTCTCTTGTTGCGGAGCATGGGCTCTAGGCATACAGGCTTCAGTAGTCGTGGCTCGTGGGCTCTAGAGCGCAGGCTCAGTAGTTGTGGCCCACGGGGCTTAGTTGTTCCGTGGCATGTGGGATCTTCCCGGACCAGGGCTCGAACCCGTGTCCCCCACACTGGCAGGCGGATTCCTAAACGCTGCACCACTAGGGAAGCCCGGTAGGTGGATTCTTAACCACTGCACCACGAGAGAAGTCCTCATTGTCTTTTTAAACCCTCAGTCTAGCCATTGTTGCCATTTTGTACAGTTGAGCTTTCTCAGATATACCCTCATGTCCAGCAACTTTTCCCCCATTTATTCTTGTATCTCATTCCCTTCCTCTGACTTTAATTCTCTCTCTCCTGAAGCTCATCCTTCAGTAGTTCCCTCAGTGATTGTCCAGTAGAGAAGCCGGAAGACTTGTGAGCTGCCTTCCAGAGCCATTGTTCCTGTGTAGTCTTTCTGAGCTTTGTTCCCTGTTGCTAAGAGTCCTTGAAATTAAAACCTGAGGTGGATTGAGTTGGTGGCTTTTTTTCTAATTATTAAAACTTGAGGAAGATTGAGTTGGCAGCTGTTCCTTGAAACCAGCGTCTTGACTAGACAAATGTGCACATGTATCAGAACTCTTTTCATCGATGTAACAGCAAAATCAACCAAACAGGCTTATGCCAAATGGGGATGCTTGGCTCCAGGCACCCAATTTGATCTGATTCAAGTAGTGTCACCGAGACTTGGTTCTCCTCTATTTATTTATTGTGTCAGTTTTCTAGGCACTGCCTTTATTCGTGGGTAACTCTCAAACATGGGGTTTCAAGAAGACCTACAAGTTTAATGCTGGGAGAAAAGAGGAGACAGTTTCCCAGCAATCTTAGTAGAAGTCTCCTTGTGACTCACTGGGTATGATTGCATCACCTGCCCATCTCTGAACTGATTAATATGGCCAGAGAAATAAAATACTTTGGCCAGACCTGATTTACCTGTCTTCCTCTGGAGCCATGTCCACTGAATCCACAGTGGAATAAATTCCATTGAAAATTCATGAACTAGAGCAGGGCAGGAAGTGACTTCCTAGAGGAACAATGGGATACAGTTTCCAGAATAAGAGTGAATGGAATTAGGGCAGAATCAGAAACAAACAAGGATAAAACAAACACAACAGGTGTCATGACACACAGAACTCTTCCAGGCACTGTGAAGAAAGGTAGACCTATGTTATACAATCCCTACCATTAAAACACTTACTCGAAACTTTGAAAGACCAGCCCAGCAAACAGTATTGTCAGCTCCCAGAGCCAACTGCAGCTGCAGCGGACAGCTTCCACCAAGCTGAGAACTTCTCTCCTCAATGCCTCTATTTTTATTTTTTCTGCTTGAGGGTTTTCTTCAGCACCAAGGTGCAGGGCAGCTCTGAGATGCGAGGGAATGAATGCCCTTGGGGGCAGCTCTCAGACTGTGAGGTGTGGAAGTTGGTGGACAATGCCCCAGCCCCTCCAGCAGCCCCAGCCTCTGTGGAGTTGATTCTGAGGTGTATTGGACACAGTATCTCAGGAAGTTCCCAGCAGAATGGAGTTGAGGTTTCCCATAGAAGTAACCCACTTATTAATGTACTCGCTTGGCTTTTCTTCCTTCTCTGTTGCATTCTCCCCACTCCATCATTTATGCTTCTGGAATCACTCCCCATAGAAACTACATGCAACCAGTCCTGTCTTGGCGTATGTGTTGGGGGAATCAAGGTAAGACACAAGGTATTTTTTTTTTTTAAATATATTTATTTATTTATTTGGTTGCACTGGGTCTTAGTTGTGTCAGGTAGGCTCCTTAGTTGTGGAGTGCCGGCTCCTTAGTTGCAGCATGTGGTTTCCTTAGTTGTGGCTCCAAGCCTCCTTAGTTGCAGCTCCCGGCCTCCTTAGTTGCGGTTCACATGCTCCTTAGTTGTGGCATACAAACTCTTAGTTGCAGCATGCATGTGGGATCTACTTCCCTGACCAGGGATCGAACCCAGGCCCCCTGCATTGGGAGCACGGAGTCTTATCCACTGCACCACCAGGGAAGTCCCAGACACAAGATATTTTATGAGAAACCACTGAAGAATGATATCTTTTTTTTTTTTTTTTTTTTTTTGCGGTACGCGGGCCTCTCACTGCTGTGGCCTCTCCCGTTGCGGAGCACAGGCTCCAGATGCGCAGGTTCAGCTGCTATGGCTCACGGGCCCAGCCGCTCCACGGCATGTGGGATCTTCCCGGACCGGGGCACGAACCCACGTCCCCTGCATCGGCAGGCGGACTCTCAACCACTGCGCCACCAGGGAAGCCCAAGAGTGATATCTTGTAGTATTGTTATGGAAGGATGGAGGTAAACACTGGCTGAAGGGAGAAAGAGATGAGAAGTATTTCGATTCTTAGAATGACTGGAACTCTTAGAAAGAGGGGAGAGAGAGAGAGAGAGAGTCTATACTCAGTGACTGAGTAGGAATATTCCAGAAAGATAGAATAGCATAAGCTAGATGGGATACCAGGAGTGTGTGATGCAAGAAGTCAGTGAAGTTATCCACAGATTAGCACATGTTTATTGAGGGAATACTAAATGCCAGGCCTTGTTCTAAGGGCTAGGCTGCAGTGGAGAGAAGACCCCAAAATCTCTCCCCATAGGAGTCTGTATTCTCACTGGCCACCCGGGTGTGATTCCTGTAGAACAGAAAGCTCTGGTATTTGAGAGGCACAGGGGAAGCAATAGTTATAATGACTATGGAATTGGAGGCCTCTTGCTAAGTACAAATGATGCATTGGAAAAATTTAGTGAATGGTCAAGAGTGATTAATCCTCAATTTAAGGCAACATGTGAAGGAACATGTGAAGTCGGAGGGCTTCCTTGCCATTGTGTGAAGGAACTGTCATATCCTGCAGCTGGAAGGCAGTAAAAATCTAAGGACCAGGCCTAGAATTTAATGTAAAAAGTGGCAGAATTCCAGAGAAGGTGGTCAAATTATTACCATCTGGACATCCTGTATGTTGGTTGGACTATATTAACAAGGATTGGCAAGAGTACAGCGATCTTGGAAAGAGTCCTGTGTTCCAGATGAAGGAGTAAACCCTATAGAGGATTCAGGACCTCCTACATCAGTGAAATGTTTAGGGGTACAGTGGTCTGGAAACATGGAGGATATTCCATGCCAACTATTGGGTCTTCCAAAAACTTTGACCACTAAGAAGGAAGCACAATTCCTGGTAGGACTTTTTAGATTCTAGAGTAGCATGTCCAGTAGCACATCATATAGTGCTTATCCATTTTCTGGATGACATGGGAGACCACCAGTTTGGAGTCGATGCCAGAACAGGAAAGGATTCTGTAGCAGATCCAGACTCGTATAAATAGCCCTGCTGCTTGGCCCATATGCTCCATCAGATCCTAAGGCATGAGGGGAATCTGTGGGGCAAAAGACACTACATAGACCTTGGCAAACCCCTCCAGGGACCAATCTGCTTCCATGACTAGGTGATGCAGGCATAAAAAAGCTGGTCCCCTTACCTCAATTTGTGATGTTTCTGAAGGGCCATCCAAGCTTCAGAGCCTCTCCTAGGGTCAGCCGAGCCTCTGCTGAGACTGAATCCATTTAACTTCTCCCTCTGCCCATCCCTCTTTCCCTCATTCTCTGCGATGGCTTTTAAGGTTTGTTCAGAAACTCTTTGGCATTTCTACCCTCAAGAGGTAGAGTTTAATTCCCCTCTTCTTGGGTGCAGGCGGGACTTACGGACTCATCCTGGTGTACAGATTCACAGCAGTCGGGATAGGGTGTCACTTCCTGGATTAGTTTATGGAAAGACGGGTTCAGTCTTGGGTACAGCCCATCCCTCTCTCGCCCTGTCTTATGCTCTTTCGGGGAGGCCAGCTGCCCTGTTATGGACACTGTGGGAGGCCCACGTGGCCAGGAAGGAGTTCTGCCAACACCATGCAGTGAGCTTGGGAGTAGATCCCCCGATGGATGGGCAGCTTGATGAATCCTCATGAGCGTCAGAGCCACACAGCTAAGCTTTCCTGAATTCCTGACCCACAGACACTGTGGGAGACAATAAATGTTTAATTGCTTTAAGCTGCAGAGTTTGGGGTAATTTTCTACGTAAGAGATAGTGAATACACTCCTTTACAAATGTCCTTGAGAGAACTCTCCAGAGAACTTCTTGCCTGCAAATCTCTGCCTCAGAGTCTGTTTCCTGGGGAATCCATCCTAAGAAAGAAAGCACAGGCATGTAGATGTTAAAGGCTTGCTTTTTCTGAGGGATGCTGAATAATTTATTGTGGCTGAATGTAGGAAAGCTGATTTATGGAGTGACGTGGTAGGGAGTGAGAAAAGAGGTCTTCTACACCAGGCTCATGCAATATAACTTTGCTTTACAGGCAGTTAGGGGGCTACTGAAGGTTTGGGGGCAAGAAGAACATTCTAGAAACAGAATGAAGGATGGATAAAATGAAGAGACTAGCAATAGGGAAACAAATCTGTAGCCTGCTGTGATGTTTGGACAAGAAGTAAGGAAATAAACTATGGATGAGATAAATAAAAAGTAAGGAAATAAGCTATGGATAAGACTAATAAAATAGGGATAATAACAATATCTACCTGATAAGGAGTTATTGGGATTAAGTGAGTTGACAATGGTCAAGGGCTGAGAATAGCACCTGGCCTGTAGAATCCCTTTATAGTGTTTGTTAGATAAATGTGGGCTAGGCTGGGTGGCACCTCCATGGCCAGAGAATTTACCGGTCAATATTGGAACATGCCAGAGTTCAAGGGGGAGTGAGGGGCAGACAATGGTGTGATTCAGGGTAAGGTCAGTGTTCTAGGAAACTTACTAAAAAGAGAAATTGTGTTGGGTCTATGGTCACCATTCCAAGTTCAAGGCCTCCCTCCCTCCCTCAAATTCACTTTTTGCTCTTGATAATAAGGGCACCTGGAAAGAGAAGCAAAAATCCATCACTGTGAAAGTAAAAATAAATTCAGATCTTATGTTCTGCTGACATCTGATCAGCAACTCAGAAGCCTCCTGAGGAAACTGCAGGACGGAAACCTATCCATCACCGCCTGCCGTGACCTTACTCTGCTCTCTCTCTGCAAAATGGACCCATTGATAGAGACTTCTAATGCCTTCAGGGCTGTACTGCATCTCCTCCAGGAACAGGAGGAGAGACTGTTGATGCTTTAACCTGGCAAGTGCTTGCTGCCTCATCTCACAGGTCACAATGGATTATTTTTCTGAAAGGCAATTTCCCACTGCTCAAGGCTTAAAAGGCTTCCTCTGATATTTCATCTGCTGGCTCCAGCTAATGTGCCCGGCTAGCCAGAGCAGTTATTCAATATCTATGTAATTAAGAACGTATCAGATGTTACGTAGAATAAAAAAGAGGAAGTTGATGGCAAAAATATAAGATGGACTGATGCCATATAAAAACTCACTCAGAAGTAAGCCTCTTTAGAATGGTATCCTAAGATGAGGCTCCTTACCTGGTCTTGCCAAAACTGAGCTCCAGAATTTTGACTCTAAAAATGTAGGCAGGGGGGCTTCCCTGGTGGCACAGTGGTTAAGAATCCTCCTGCCAATGCAGGGGATATGGGTTCGAGCCCTGGTCAGGGAAGATCCCACATGCTGCAGAGCAACTAAGCCCATGCGCCACAACTACTGAACCTGCGCTCTAGAGCCCGTGCGCCACAACTACTGGGCCTGTGTGCTGCAACTACTGAAGCCTGCGAGCCTAGAACCTGTGCTTCACAACAGGGGAAGCCTCCACAATGAGAAGCCCGTGCACTGCAATGAAGAGTAGGCCCCGCTTGCAGCAACTAGAGAGCCCCACACAGCAACGAAGACCCAATGCAGCCAAAAAAAAAAAAAAAAAAAAATGTAGGCAGGGTCTGCCCAAACTATAGTTTTAGGTACAAAGCCATCTAATGGGAGTTCTTTAATGTGGGACTTTTTGAAGATGACAGGTGAATTTGTGGAGAACCACCAAGCCTACATTCTAGAGTGGAAATGACATACAATTTTCTCAGCTGGGATTGCCTCCTCAAAAGAGAGCCTGTGACTAGGGCTTGTGCAGGGAGCTTACCTTGGGGGGTGAGTTCAAGGACAGGAGTGGGGCCCTGAGAAGAGTCCAGATATACACACAGATGCTCTTACAGGGTGATTTTTCATGATTCAGCTGCAGGGTTCCCTCTTTGTGGATAAGTCATAATTCATTTAACCACGTTCCTATTGTTCAGTATTTAGGTTTATCCCATTTTTTTCTGTTAAAAAAATATTTTGAAATGTCCCTGTGCATTATCTTTGCAAACATAGCTGATTTCCCTAGGATAAATTGTAAAACTGAAACTGCTGAGTCAAGGATTTTGATGCAGATTGTCAAATTTTCCTACAGAAAGTTATACTAATTTACATGCTTACGAGCAGTGTATGGGAATGCCTGTTGCTTCCTAAGTGACACATTATTATTCTTTTCATTTTTTCCTGGATAGAAAATGAGATCTCAGTTACTAATCTCTGATGTGAACATTTTAACTTTTAACAGAACATTTAAAGATGTACTTATTGGCCATTAGAATTTTTTCTTTTATGGATTTCCCTTTCATATCTTTTGTTCTTTTTTCTAGTGAATGTGCCAGAAGATTTTTCATATTTATTTTAACAAATTCTTTGTAATAAGGCTTTTAGCCCTTTGCAAAAAAATGTATATTTTTCACCAGTTTGTTGTTTATTTTAAAATTTTGTTTATAACTTGATGCATGAAATTTTAGTTTATGGTGTAAAATCTGTCAAGTTAAAAATATTTTATGCTTTTCAACTAGAATATGTAAGTACATATTCACCTTATATTCAAGATATTTGCTTTCTCTTATAAATAGCTGTCAAAGTTTTATTTTCTAATCATCTTTCCTTTCTCCACTGATCTGATGTTATCTTTATTATAAACTAAATACATACATTTAAGTTTGTAAAATAATCACAAAATGAGAAATACAGAAACTTGAAAATATTTAGAGAAAACTGTGTAACTCTGCTGATAAATGTGAAACTATAAGTGAAATAAACAGTTTTCTACAAGAACATGAATTTTCAAAGTTAATTCAAATAGAAGCCCTAACCAGATCAATAACCACTTAAGACTTTAAAAAAATTATTTGCCCTTTAATTTTATTTATTTATTTACTTTTGGCTGCATTGGGTCTTCGTTGCTGCGTGCAGGCTTTCTCTAGTTGCGGCGAGCCAGGGCTACTCTTTGTTGTGGTGTGCGGGCTTCTCATTTTGGTGGCTTCTCTTGTTGCGGAGCACGGACTCTAGGCGCGCGGGCTTCAGTAGTTGTGGCATGCCAGCTCAGTAGCTGTGGCTCGCGGGCTCTAGAGCGCAGGCTCAGTAGTTGTGGCGCATGGGCTTAGTTGCTCTGCGGCATGTGGGATCTTCCTGGACCAGGGCTCGAACCCGTGTCCCCTGCATTGGCAGGTGGATTCTTAACCATTGCGCCGCCAGGGAAGTCCCTAATCTGTGACTTTTTAAGAAGGTCACCTTGTCTTTTTTCCTTGAGCTCTGGATCTCATAAGACTTTAGTCAAACTCATAAAAATTCTGGCCTGACCACAGAGAAATGATCAGGCTCCCGGAGAGGGAACTTGAGCGCGACACAAAGAGCTGCATGAAATGTGAGTAAGTGCTCCTTAGCATTGCTTCTGATTGTATTGCTGCTGTTCAGTGTTCCAGGAAGTTCTTGATTAAAGGGAAAAAAATTACATTTTTTACCAGTGCTTGTTCAACATAGGTTATTTTGACAAGGACATATTTGAGTAATTCTGGGTTATGGAGTGAAAGTGACAAGTTTTATTTATTAGCCTCAACTGGCAGTAAGATACACCACAGTGAATACAGCTCAGCATTCATGCGGGGCAGCCGCAGGGAGAGGCTGCACGTTCTAAGCACATTCTCAGGGTTCTAATTGTATTGTGAAACCAAAGACGTGATAGATGTAGAATTAAGAAACATAAGAGACATATATCTCATTCTCCAAGCTCAGCTGTGTAATAGATAAATTTGATTTATTTTGCCATGATTCAAATTAATATTTCAAGCCTGTTTCTCCCAGAGTGACTTGGAATAGTGTGACTTTTCTTTTCCAGCAAGAACTTATTTTAAGAGATGAGAAGAAAAAGAGAGATGGGAAAAACAATAAGGAAAGAGGGGCAAGAGGGTGGTCTTCAGGGCTCAGAGACTCCAGCCCTGGCATAGTCGAGACAGGAAGTAATCAGGAAGTGATCACCTCAAAGTCCACTCCGAGGGCAGAGGGGCTGCCGTGGGGCCTGTAGATGGTTCAGCCCTGGATGGTCAGAGTAGCACCAGCCAGGATACCCGCCTCTGAAAACTGGCTTCCAACACTCTCCTTTTCCACCTTGACCTCTGCAAGGCGTTGGCTGGCACTGGTGTTCCAGAGAATCTTCCTGGAGGAGCTGAAATTCGATGTTGTGGGTTTATCATTTGACCATACACTGATTATACCCCATCCTGGTGTGGCTCTTAAATATTTTATAGAGTCATAGGAGGTAAGAGTTAGAAAGGGGCAGTTGCAATTCCACGATTTGCTGTCTCTTTCTCTTAATTGAGTTGTAGAGATCCCTATCAGTTGAAATCTTACTCAGAGCTCCAATCTATAAAAGACAGTGTGAAGTGGGGAGAGGATAGGCAATCCTGACAAGCTAGAAGTTAGGAGACCCAGGTATCCATTTGGTCCAGCCTCCATAACACTTCCCACTGGTTAATAAAGTGCTTTCACACAGCATCACCTTATTTAACTTCTTGTCAGTCCTGTGAGAGTTAAGGCAGTGACAATGTTGAATTTGATCTGAAGTTTAAGAAATCCTCCAACCTTTTTGTGTTCTGGAAAATGGCTCACTGCAAAGGACCACCTTTCCCCACATGATTTCCCTAAAGGCTTACGAATGCCTCCCTTCTCTACCCGTGACAAGCCTACACAGTCCCTTTCTTTACCATAAATGATTAGCTGGACTGCTTGTCCCCACTGATCATTCGGAACAAAATGTTTGTTAGCCGAACTTTGATTACGGTTCTCTCCTTTGTCCAGGCCCCTGAAGTCTGACCCGCCCTCAGGCCAAAGCAGCAGACTCTCCTCAGGGTAAAACATTCTCTGATCTACTGTCCCATTACATGGCCCTTTTACCCTGCTTCCCCATGTCTGCTTCTTTCTAGCTTTATTCATTCCTCTCTCTATAAAAGGGAACTTCTCTTTACCTAACTCTTGAGATGCTTGTAGAGCTTATGGGGTTACAGTGTTTTCCATATTGCAACAGTCCCCCCTCATCCTATTACAATAGACGCCCCCCTACAGCTTGCAATAATTCTTACTAAGTTTGGTTTTTATTTGACAGTAGGTATTTTGATGCCCATTCCGTGGAAAGGAAAGTTGAGGTTTGCAGAAGTTGATGCATGGCCTGGGTCTGGTGGTCAGGTTAATGAAATGTGGCACAGGCTGCATTCAAACCCACGTCCTCTCCAGACATCACTTCTGGGGCTTTGTGTACAGCCACGTGGGTTCCTTCTCAGTGCTTTGGCAGGTGGCTTCGCTTGTGTAAACTGAGAAGATTGGAATAGAGGTCCTCCTCAGTTCCGCCAGCTCTGAAATGCTGCAGGGACAATACAAAGAGGTCCCGATGCGCAGGGCAGAGCCCAGAATATCCATGTTCATTGAGAAGACCAGGCCCTCTGACACCTGAGAGCCCTCAGAAAGTGAGCTGTCTTCTCAGAAAACATTCCTGTCGAAAAATAAACATAGAAGGGAATTATAGGCTCAGTAGAGGTAAGGGAGGTGAATTTGCCCATCCAGCCTAAAACCTAAAAATAAAAACCCATTTGCCAAGTTTTCATATTAAAAGAATATATCAAATGAAATCTTGGGGTGTATTTTGGCTTGTTCATATCACTGAGGGCTACATCTGGCTCATTCTGGATGCCTGAAATTATCTTTTGTCTGGCCTGTCAGAGTGAATTCTTTCTAAGGAAGATCCGGAGAGAGCTGAAACAGTCTCCAAGTTCCGTGAAGGAGATTTAGGCAGTGCAGCACGGTCCCAAGCCAGCAGCATCGGCGTCACTTGGGAACTTGTGAGTAATGCACATGCTCAGGTCCCACCCAGACCTCCTGAACCGGAAATGCTTGAGAGAAGGCCCAGCCTTCTGTGTTTTGACAAGCCCTCCAAGGGATTCACGTGACCCTCCAGGGTGTCCGGGCTTAAGGATGAGGTTTCAGGTCAGGTCTGCCGTAGGTGACAATCCTGAGGGTGAAGGGGACTTTGCTGCCCTAGGTTCCTAATCCTCTGGCAGCTGTGTTCTACAAGGTACCTCATCCTCACCCCCTCTCAAGCGCTCTCCCTTCCCAGGTGTTGTTCCTAAGTGTTTTTTCTAGAAGTTTCTCTATTCAAAGAAGGGAAAGAAGTCAAAACGTATTGAGTGTCCATGAATGTGCCAGGCACTTGGGCTTGGTACCTTTGATGAGTTATTTATGTAATCTTCACAAAAACCCAAAGAGTAGAAAAACATGTCCCATATTTCATACAGAGGGATATTTGAATTTTGTTAGAGGAACCCTTAAAGACCTAAAAGAATTTATGGCCTGGAAGTATTTCTATTGGTGGAATTTCATGCACTTTATGGAGGTGGGAGAGATATTTTTGTTGAGGAGGAAGGCCAGGCTGGCACGGGCACTAAAAGGACGGTGCTTCCAAAGGGCAACGGTCAGTTCACAGCGTGTGACTCAGCATTTCCACTCTGGGTTACAGTTCCCGAAGAGACTCCCCCCAGGTCCATAGGAAACAGGAAGGACAATCCCGCAGCGTGGCCCGTGTTGGTGGTGGGGATGGGGTTAGAGCTGGTCTGGATGCCCATCCCTGGGGGGGTGCATAGAAGACACGATAGACTCCCGCTTTTGGGAGGGAAGGTCTGGAAGTGCCTACAGCAACACAGATGGGGTTCATAGATGTAACACTGCATCGGATAGGAGGTGGGGGGTGGGGGTAAGCAAATGGGTGAATGTGGTCAAAAGATACAAACTTCTAGGTATAAAGTAGGTGAAAATGTACAGCATGATGACTAGAGTTAACAACACGGTAGTGCATAGTTGAAAGGTACTAAGGGAGTAGATCTTAAAAGTTCTCATCACAAGAAAAACAAAAGGTGATGGATGGTAACTAAACCTATTGTGGTGATCATCTTGCACTATATACATATATCAAATCATTATGTTACACACCTAAAATTAGTGCAGTGTTAAATGTCAGTTATAGCTCAAATTAAAAAAGTAACCTGTGGGGACTTCTCTGGTGGCACAGTGGGTAAGACTCCATGCTCCCAATGCAGGGGGCCTGGGTTCGATCCCTGGTTGGGGAACTAGATCCCACAGGCGTGCCACAACTAAGAGTTCACATGCCACAGCTAAGGAGCCAGCGAGCCACACTAAGGAGCTCGCCTGCCACAGCCAAGACCCGGCGCAACCAAATAAATAAAATAAGTATTAAAAAAAAAAAGTGATCTGTGGTTCCTGAAGATGTCATAGCCAAATCTCTGTTCTGATGGCATTAATTTAGTGCCTTTTCCTCTCTCTGCCTCAGGGGGGATTTGAGATCTTTTGGCAAGAGCAGAAGAATTCTCCTGCTCTCTCTGCTGGAAGGTCTGTACTGGGCCAGATTGTTCGCTGGCACCAGAGGGACCTTTAAAGTGGCTCATCCAGACTTTCGTTTTGTGAGAGAATAGTTGAGGTCCCAAGAGGAGGGGTAAGGTGAGTGGCAGAGCTAGATTAGAGCATTAGAGCTAGATTAGTCTTGATTCCTAGTCTGGGGTCATTTCTGGACCCCTCCCCCAATTTTATAATAAAGTCATCTGGAAACTGTTGAGAAAAAAACAGATCCCAGGGCCCCCCTACTGAGCTTTGGATGAGTATGGCTGGGGGAAGGCTCAGGAACCTGTATCTCCCCGAATTTCTCCAGGGATACTGCCATGAAGCTGGGTTTGAAGACCACACTCTCCCACACTCATGTCCATCTGCAAAGGTGCAATAAAGGGAGAAGTCATAAGACTTTGGCCAGTCTGTTGAGCCTGTTTTCTATCAAAGAGCCCAAGGGAATTCTCTTGTGAAAAAATCTACAGGGTACCCCAAACAGGTATAGAGGTTTTTGGAGTCTTCTTATCTTAGGGGTAGTGCATTCCAACTACCAAGGCATCCTCTTCTCCTCTCTTTCTATTTCCCAGGGATGGACAGGCTCCTTGGTGGTGATCAACCTGTGTCCATGCCTTCCTACATTAATTCCTTAGCTAATTACTTATTGAATGGCAACTTGAAGCATACTACACTGGTGCCTGGGAGGCTGCATAGAAAGATGAGATGTGGAACCATCCCTGAAAGCCATCCAGGCCAGTGGTGGAGGGGTGGGTGACATGCTCCAACAAGGACAGAATGCTGGGGGACACCAGGGGACCGACGTGCCAAAGTCTCCCTCTGAGGTTCTGGTTTGCAAAATAGCTTTGAGTCTGTCTCACGTGGTATTTTTATTGCACTTTAAGGAATTATAGTTGGATACCCTCCATCTTTTTCTGAACAGACCCACAGACACAGTGGCGTTATCCCCATTGTGAGGCGCTTGGAAATTTGTTCACATTTATTTTTGTCTGCCTTTTTGTCTGCCCAAACCACACAGCACAGTTTTACAAGTGGCATAAGGGATATTTCAACCTTGAGATTATGAGGTTATTATGGGTGTTCTGAGACCCTCGATCACCCTAAGATGGCTATGATGGGTAAGTTATCAGCTTCTGATTTGGTGTTTGGAGAAAGTCCTCATGACCTCTCGTGGTCATCTGCAGGATTGCCCGGCTCGGGTACCTCTCCCTTCTCTCATCACAGCTAACGAAGCGCAGCCTTTTGCACAACATACCCCATCTTTCTGGCCTCAGTTAATTAGTCTAAGGATGGGCACCTGACCAGGATAGCCCAGTCAGAATCCCCGTGTGGAATTTTTGGATTGGGGACCAAGGGCAATGGGACTGTCTCTCTCTAATTTCTGAAGCAGAGTACCTGCTTAGGGCTCGACACTGTGCTGGGCTCTGAGGCTCTGGCACTGAATGAAAGAGAGGGTCTTCTTTCATGGTGAGTGGTTATAGTCTGGTGGGGGTGGGGAGACAAACACGCAGACAAATAAATATATAAGTGTAAAATATAGCTCAGAATTGGTCAACCATCACAATAATAATAATAATAATAATAATAATAATAATAATGAAAACTGCTATTATAACAAAAATAGTGAATATCTACTGAGCACTTACTCTGTACACAATATTTTGCATGTATTAATACGTTTAATTACATGTATTAACTCACCCTAGGAAGTAAGTCCTACGATTAGTCCCATTTGGGAGAAAGCTCTCATTTCAGAGAGAGGCAATGGTGAAAACGGTAAAGTAGGGAGACTTCAAGGTGCCGCTTCTGCATTTAACAAAGGCCCATGGTGATTTGGTTCACATAGATGCTGAGGTTGTTCAGTGTTTCCTTGGTTTCACGAGTGAATAATTTCCCCCGGCCTTGAACTTTCACAAACTGAATTTCTGTCACCTGCAACCAAAGACTGCCAAGACATTCTGGAGACTCCTTAGCGTTTGTCGGGTGGCCTCTGCATGTGTGGCAAGAATGGGCCTTGCTGCTATGATGAGGGTGAACTGACAGCACCTCAGCTGCCGGAGTGGTCCACGGTCCAGTAAAGACACTGAGACGTCAGAGAAGGAGACCAGAAATGGACATCTGGCCACGTGATGTGATCTCATCCACCTCCAGTTTGCCCTCCTCTGAGACGGGTACCCCAAACCCATCACATCTCCTCTTTCAACTTTTTAATATTTATTTTTTATTGTGGTAAAAAATACATACCATTATATATACCATCCTAACTATTTTTCAGTACTGTTGGATACATTCACATTGTGCAATAGCCTTCTAGAACTTTTTCATCTTGTAAAACTGAAACGCTGTACCCACTGAACCCTAATTCTCCCTTGCTCCTTCCCCTCCCCAGCACACCCCCTCTTTTGTGCAACTGTGACCATCTCATCATCTCCATTACCAAGGTGTACACAGGCCCCCAGGGAGCAGGGCCTCATCTGTCCTGACTCCTGTTGGATCTTCTGATCTCAGGATCCCTTAAAAATTTTTTTTTTAAATTTTAATTAGTTTTGGCTGCATTGGGTCTTCGTGGCTGCGTGCAGGCTTTCTCTAGTTGCGGCGAGCAGGGGCTACTCTTTGTTGCGGTGCGTGGGCTTCTCACTGCGGTGGCTTCTCATGTTGCGGAGCACAGGCTTTAGGCGCGAAGGCTTCAGTAGTTGCGGCACATGGGCTTAGTTGCTCCGCAGCATGTGGGATCTTCCTGGGCCAGGGCTCGAACCTGTGTCCCCTGCGTTGGCAGATGGATTCTTAACCACTGCACCACCAGGGAAGTCCCTCCAGGATCCCTTTTGCACATGATTCCAAATTAAAAGAAAACAAATTCCACCAAGACACGTCTGACAGCTGAGCGTGGCCTTCCCCCTTCAACACTTGTTTTGAAGCTTTAGTAGCCCCTGTTTCTCATTCAAGAGTAATGCTGTCTCAATGGAATTAACTTGGCCATAAAAAGAACAGAATTTTGCCATCTGCAGCAACATGGATGAACTTGGGGGGCATTATGCTAAGTGAAATAAGTCAAAGAAAGACAAATACTGTATGATGTCACTTACATGTGGAATCTAAAAAATATAGCAAACTAGTGAATAAAACAAAAAAGAAGCAGACTCACAGATATCGAGAACAAACTAGCGGTTAACCTGGGGGAGAGGGAAGGGGAGAGGGGCAACATAGGGGTAGGGAAGGAAGAGGTACAAACTATTAGGTATAAAATAAGCTACAAGGATATATTGTACAACACAGGGAATATAGGCAATATTTTATAATAACTATAAATGTTAAAAGTTGTGAATCACTATGTTGTACACCTGTAACTTACAGAATATTGTACAGCAACTATACTTCAATTAAAAAAAAAAAAAGAGTGACACTGTCTGCTAGGTGTGTGTAGGGTGGGGCAGCTGAGAAGGGAGAACCCAGGCTGCCAATCCGGGTTTTTCTCCTTCCTTTAAAAGTGTCACTAAACCCACGTCTCTATACCGGGAACGTGAGGTTGTCTGTGGAACAGGCAGAATGGCCTACGGGTGAGGATCTTGGGCTCTGGAGTCAGATCCCGATGAGTCAATGATCAGGACTACGACCTCCAGGGAACCACCTAACCATCCACCTCCAACTTCTTCACCTGGAGAATATAGTATTGGTGCTTTCCTCATGGCAGTGCTGTGAGGATTAAATGAGAAAATACATATGAAATACTGAAATACAGCCTGACTGGCAGAAAGTACTAAAAATGGTAATTATTACTATTATTATACAAGGATAAAAATGAATAAATATTTGGATCTATATGTTCAATCAGGGTAAGTCTCAAAAACATAATGTGTGAAAAAAGCAAAAGAAAGTTGTAGTATTATACATAAATACAGTGTGGTATACTTTATGTCAAATGTAAAACGTGAAGTAGTATGATGCACTGCTTATGAATATATATTCAGTAAATCAACACTTGGGCTTGTGTGTGTGTGTGTGTGTGTGTGTGTGTTAGAAACCATAACGGCACGCCCAGGAAATGTACATACTATCTTCCAGGTAGTGGTTACCTCTGGTGGTGATGGTGGTGGCGTGTAGGGGTGTGTGTGTCTGTGTGCGCGCACACGCATGCACATAGGCAGAGCAGAGGTGGTCTGCATGCTTGAAATGCTTCATAATTAAAAATGTTGGAGAATGCATTATAGCAACCTGCTCATGAGAAGGCTGTCTTGTTCATTTGTATTCTACTTGGCTGTTCAAACTTTCCTTTTGCTATGCAAGAGAAGTTGCAGTGTGATACCCATCTGATATGTGAATTAATGAGGCTTTTAGGCCTGGGATAGTTCCAGACCGAGGTTCTGTGGCTGGAGTTTGGGGGCAGGGTGGGAAAACAGCTAGGAAACTGGTTTTATGAATTTACATTGTACCTCCTTACATGATCTGGGGAAAGAAAGAAATTTAGAGTGAAACACCACTGACAGTTTGCGTACTCTCTCTCAGTACACTTCCTTCGCTATAAAATAGGAATAATAAATCGTATTTTATGAGGTTGCTGTGAGAAGTAAATAAACACAGAACATGGCACTTGGTAAGAATATAAAATACCCAGGGTTCTGACACCCAATTTACATTCAAAGCTTATATGTGACCAACTTTAGAGAGGAAAGAAATATCCATCTCCTGCCAGGCTAAAAGATGATTTCTGCAGGGGTCAGAGCAACCAACGAAATCTCACCCCAGCCACCATCCTCCCCAAATCAATAAGTGCATTGAAAACACCAGAAACAAAACGTCAAATAAAATCTTTCCGGATGCTTATGAAACCCCACCTATCTTCCCCTACCTTGTGACATGTGAGAGCTCTAAGCATCTGTGTAGGCGGGTGGAATGGGGAGCTGGCCCCTCGCTGGGAGGGAGGACAAAGACAAGGCAAGGACCACAGGCGGATTTGGGAAAGGCGTGGGAGGCTCAGCAAAGCCAAGGGAAGGAGGGGTTCAGGGGAGACAGCGTTGCAGGTGAGGGAGGGAGGAGCTGCGGGAAGGACAGAGAATATGTGAGTCACCCCGCGGGGGGCAAGTAGAAAAAAAGTGAAGGCTGAGTGAGGCTATCTGAGGTCAGAGATGATACAGCTGGATTACAGAGCACGGAGAGGAGAAATATGACCTCCAGTGGCGGATTGGATCTGGGGCGTGCTCTGAGTCTCCTGATCCAGCTTGTGACCTCTAGCTGGACAGCACAAAGGTGTTCTTCCTGTAGAAAGATGTAGTTCATCTAGCCATCAGGGAACTAATGTAGTAAGGACAGCAGAATGCCATAAATGAATCTTCAGTAAGGGGGCGATGTGCTCCCCACAACTGGAAAAATCAGAGCTCATTGGTATTGCCAATTCTGCTAATGATTCAATTCCTCCACTTTGTGACTCTTGTCCTCAATAGGTGTAAACATTTTAAAAAACAGTCAAGCTCTTTGGTGCCATTTTGACTCATACGTCACCATTTCAAAAAGCATTTTTGTTACTGATGCTTTTAGCCACAATGGATGGCAAAGGGAAAATGTGTAGACTCCATCAGGAGGCAGCTCAATATGGTGGGAAAATAGTGGATTTGAAGTCGGACACACCCAGGCTCATCCATTCATTCATTCAACAAATATTTATGGAACATGTCCTATGTGTTGGGCTTGTAGTATTTACTTTCTGGTGAAGGGTGATGAAAAAGAAAGTAAGAAATGAAAGACAAGATGATTTAAGGTGTGGTAGAGCTGGGAAGAAAGTAAAGGGAGGTGGATCCAGAGTGGCCAGGAAATGTGGGGGCTTTATAGTGGGTTTACTCTGGGCTGAATCCTCGCTACAAAGCAGCCAGCCCAGGGGAATGAGCATTTCATGCAGATCATGTAATGAGGTCTCTTAGTTTACTGCTCTATAGGAAGGCACTTAATTTTAGTATGCCAATCATACTTCTAAACATCTTACTGAATTTTTGTAAAATTTAAATAGTTTGAAGTGGACTCTATTGAGTTTTCTAGGTAGATAAATATATAACTGAAAGTATTAATTACTTGTCTCTCCTCCCCCTTTTAAAAATTGATTAGCTTGAATCCCCAAGGATAATTTTGCGTAGTACTAGTGACAGCTGGCGTCTTTTCTTTGTTTCTATTTTAATGGAATTGCTTATGATGTTTCCACATTTAGTGTGGTGTCTGTTGAAATGCTCTGGTAAATATCTTTCTCATTTTGGTTTATGAAGAATTAGTTTTTTTCTAATTTTTTTTTCTGACATCTATGGCAATTGTTACAGTTTTTTCTTTTTTAATCTGTGAATGTAGTAATTTACGTGAATGCTTTTCTAATATTGAAGAATACTTACTTTTCTTGGGTAACTCTTTCTCAGTTACGGTCATTTTGTCTTAATATGTATTCAGTATGCTGATATTTTATGTAAAATTTCTCCAGTCCATGTTCATAAGTGAGGTTGGCTTATGACCTTGCCCTTCCTTTGCAACCATTTTATGGTTTATGCATTAAAGGTTGTACTTGTCTTATTTGAGTTGGGTGGATGCTCTGAAATAAAACATTTAAGATGAGAATTATCTGTTCTTAAAAGTCTAGTGGAATACTCCTGGATCTGTTGCCTTTCTGGGGAATAGGTCTTTCACTACAGTGACATTTTCTTCTATAATTACTGATCTATTCAGATTTTCTAATTTTCCTGTCAAGTGTGATGATTCATATTTTTCTACTTTATGTTGTATCAGTTATCAATATAGCTTTGTATGTAGTATTTTCTTATTTTTATGTTTTCTATATTTGTCAGTTATGCTTTTTCCTATGGGTGTATATTTCCTCTCTCTCTCATTCTCTTTCTCTGTCTGTCTTAGTTATACTTGCCAAAGATTCATCTATTTTATTAGTCTTCAAAATTTACATTTTTAATTATCTTAACTATATTGCATTTTTTTGTTTTGTATTTGTATTAGTCAGGGTTCTTCAGAGAAAATATATAAAGTATGAACAGATATAGATAGATTTATTATAGAAATTGGCTGAGATTATGGAGGGTGAGAAGTACCGTGACCTGCTGTCTGTGAGCTGGAGAACGAGGAAAGCTGAGGGTGTAATTCAGTTTGAGTGTAAAGGCCTGAGAACCGGGATCCCCAAGGTCCGAGGGCAGGAGAAGGTGGACGTCCCAGCTCAATGGAGAGCAAATTCACCTTTCCTTGGTCTTTTTCTTCTTTCTATTCAGACCCTCAAAGGATTGGATGGTGCCCACCCACATTGGTGAGAGTGGCTCTCTTCAGTCAGTCTACTGATTCAAATGCTAAAATAATGTTTTACCAGCTATCTGGGCATCCTTTATCTCAGTCAAGCTGACACATAAAATTAGCCATCACAGTATCTTATTATTTTCTGCTTTTATCTTTATTATTTTCTACCTCTACTCTCTTTGTTGTTCTTTTTTTTCGCGGTACACAGGCCTCTCACTGTCGTGGCCTCTCCCGTTGTGGAGCACAGGCTCCGGATGCGCAGGCTCAGCGGCCATGGCTCACGGGCCTAGCTGCTCTGCGGCATGTGGGATCTTCCCGGACCTGGGCACGAACCCGTGTCCCCTGCATCGGCAGGCAGACTCTCAACCACTGTGCCACCAGGGAAGCCCTGTTGTTCTTTTTTTCTGCCTTCTAATGTTGATGAAGAAATCATATTCCATACCAAGCCACAAAACCTACTAACAAAAAAGTCAATAAACTAAGTGGTCTGAATGTTCTACTGAATAAATTTCATGACCAATTTCAAATGTCTTAGATTGGACCCATTTAGAAAAGAAAACTGTGATTTGTTGTTAGCTGTATATAAAATTCTATGATTTAATTATTTTCCATCAACACTTGGAAGATATTAATCTACTGTCATCTTGCATTTGGTTGTTGATCTGCCTGAATATGGACCAGCTTTGGTGACTTGCTTGTAATGAATAGAAGCTGATGTTGCTTAACTGTTTTATTACCTTAATAAAAGTGATACAGCCTACATCTGACCTCTCTCAGGGTGCTTGCTCTTGGAACCCAGCCACCATGCTGTGAGGAAGCCCAGGGCATGTGATGAGGCCGTACACAGCGTTCCAGCAGATAGCACCAAACTGAGGTCCCAGCCAACAGCCAGCAGCAGCCACCAGGAGAGTAAGGAAGCCTTTAAGATGCCTGCAGCGCAGCCATTGTCTGACTATGTGAAAACCACCTAGTTAAGCCCAGTTGACCCCCCAGAAATCATGAGTTGGGCCTCCCAGCTCTGCCATTGACTAGCTGTGTGACTTCGGACAGATTATACAACTTAAAATGGTGCCAGTAATACCTACACCAGAGGGTTGTTCTGAGAATTAATCAAAATAATACCTCTCCAAGGTAGTATTGTTAGGCTTATTTTACCCATGAGAACACGTACCAGGAAAGGTCAGTTAATTTATGCAAAGTCAGTCAAACATATAATAAGAGACAGAATGTGAGTTTGAAATTAAATCTGACTCCAAAACCGATTCTCTTTACCATTATTCAATTTCATTACTAAAAACATCACCATAGCAACTCATTAACCCACCTAGTCTCACACAAGGTCCTAAGGAAACAATACCATCCCTTTGCATGTTGAGGTTTATTTTAAATCAGACTAGGCAACAGGCAAAGTTGCAATGCCATTTAAAGCAAAAGAAGAAAAACATTTGTACCATAGGTTTTGAATACCTGAGCACATCACACTGTGCCAGTGTGAGGGAGAACAGCAAGTTCTTTTTGGCCTCACTTTCTCATAATGCTGTTTTGGGAAAATGATTTTTACCAAAATAGCATGCCATGTATGAATCTTGTTCAAATGCCAGAGTCGCTCTTGGAACCAGAACGTAGTTATATTGTGTCTATTTGTAGAGGTTTCCAGCACATGGTAACGAGGTAAAGGAGCTGGGTAACAGAGGGGTGTGGTGGGGTGAGCAGAGTCTTCATGCAGGAGTAGATTTGCATGTGAATCTCATACATCAGCCTGGGTTCAGATGACGTCGCAAAGTATAAAGATGATCAACACCAACAGCAAAAGTCATACTGCATCTGAACGTACACCTTGGAAGCACTGTTATGAATTCAAAAGATAATGTCACGTGGAGAAATAGTGAGAATTTGTTTTAGAAAGGGAAGCTGTGTTTCAGAGTCTCTGCTTTACCAGTGATTTGCTGCTGACAAGTTGATTTACCTCCCCATCAGTGTCATCATCAGTTACTTTGTTGAGCACTTAATATACTTAATATGTAAGAAAGTTACTATGTAATTTACTTACTATGAAACAGGGAGAATTCTTAATACTTTTCATATATTGTCTCCTTTGATTCTCGGAACAAAGTATGTTGTAAATACTTTTTAATACACGTTCTACAAATGAAGAAATTGAGGCTCAGAGAAGCAAATTCAGCTGCCAGGGTAGGAAATTTGGTATGCGTAAGGAGATGAAGTTCAAATCCAGAGCCTATGTTCTTAACTGCTCAACTACTTATTAGTGTTATTAATATTAGCATTATCATTATTTTAAAAATTTTAGGGCTTCCCTGGTGGCGCAGTGGTTGAGAATCTGCCTGCCAATGCAGGGGACACGGGTTTGAGCCCTGGTCTGGGAAGATCCCACATGCCGCGGAGCAGCTAGGCCCATGAGCCACAACTACTGAGCCTGTGCGTCTGGAGCCTGTGCTCCGCAACAAAAGAGGCTGCGACTGTGAGAGGCCCGCGCACTGCGATGAAGAGTGGCCCCCGCTGCCGCAACTAGAGAAAGCCCTCGCACAGAAATGAAGACCCAACGCACCCAAAAATGAATAAATAAATAAATTTAAAAAAATTTTTAAATTACATATTTTTAAATTTTTTGGCCGTGTCGTGCACCGTGTGGGATCTTAGTTCCCTGACCACGGATTGAACCCACGCCCCCTGCATTGGAAGCATAGAGTCTTAACCACTGGATCACCAGGGAAGTCCCAGCATTATCATTATTAATTATAAATATCATTTACTGATATATGTGCCAGGCTAGATGCAAAGCCTTGACCAACGCAAAGGGACAAAAGAGAGTGAAAAGGAGATGATTTTCCTCAGTGTGTGAGTCAATGTTACCTAATTCCTTGCCTCTTTCCTTACTATTCCTTAGTGAATCCTTTGGGTTCCTTGTTATAACATTTAAACTCATGCGTTCACAGAAAGCTAGAACTGTGCTTTTTCTACTAGCTCCTTAATTTAACAGATGAGATCTGAACATGTGTATATCATGAGGACTGTGCTCTCTGTCCTCTGGTGGCGGGAGTGAAATTACTCAGAATTATTTTCATATACCAGGCTCTGTGCCCCTGACTCACTGTGTGACCCTGGCCAAGGTGTCTAATCTCATGGGGCCTTAGTTTTCTTATCCATGTGAGGTGGGTCTGTGACGTCTTAGATTCTTCATAGCCATTGTCTGGGTGGAATGTCTGTGTTGTGGCCATTTTATCCCAATATCAGGAGATAAAGCACGCGCTTATACAAAGATTTCATTTTTCTGTAAGTCCAGTCAGACTGTACTGTCCTAACCAGTGCTTCCCAAAATATGGGTTAAGATCACCCACTGAGAGTTCTGATTATAAAAGAGAAAGGGACAGGAATTAAATGACATGGAATCACATATTTCTCTTTTGGTCTTTCTACCTTCATCAAGGTGAAGGTCTCACTTTGAAGGTAATGTGTCTTTATCACTCCTCTAGCACTTACCTCTCTTTTCTAAAAAAGAACCTTCCCAGACAATGTATCTAGCCAAATTGTAGTAACATTCTTTAGTGTTTTCATTGTATCTGTTTTCGGTTAACTTCTATTTGTGTCAAGCGAATTTTTTGTCTATTTGCACAGTGCTACAAAGACTATTTAAAAATTAAGTTATTTAAATGGAAGAGTTGCTTTAGAGAAAAATGTTGAATACCTAATAGTAAGGATATTTATTGGTTATTTATTGCTATATCACAAACCACTCCAAAAGTCAGTGGTTCAAACTAGATCCATTTCATTTATCCTATAACGTGGGTGGGCAATTTTGGCTAGACTCAGCTGAGTGGTTGCTCTGGTACCAGCTGATTCTCTCATTATTTGCAGTCAGTTGAATCCCATGGATTCCTTCTCAAAATAGTGTTCTTAGAGGCATAAAATACATAGAATTACAAAGGAAACCAATTATATTGAAATACAAGTGTCAAGACATTACAAATTTTTTTATATCGCAGTGTATGGATTCTTTATTAACACATGGAGTACCAAGATCCAGTGGCCGGTCAATTAACTGCTATAATTTTGAATAGTGGTGAGTGTAAACAATATTTTGAGATCTCTGCAAAAACTTTAATGTGCTATATCTATTATTTCTATTGGTTCCAAAGTCACGGATTCTAACAATATGACTGTCATCTGTTGTCTAAATTCATAACAGAAATAAATGTTAAATATCATTTCAGAAGATGTGAAAAATCAGGATGCAGATTTCTTTTATCCATTCAAGTTCATTATTCTCCTCTATGTAAATGGGGAAATCTGCTTATGGGTTATGGCTGCACTCTTCTTCTTTCCTTAAGAAAAGCAAAGGTGTGAGTGTCAAAAATCTGGGGAAATAGTGATTCCATTTTGATGAATGCATGTTCTTTCAAATTTTTGTTGGCTGTTATTACTTGGGGTTTTTAATGGGCTATGTGTTGTCTTCCAGTGTCCAGCATAACAAAATGTTCTTCCTAACTCAGATGTGAGGTTCTTTGGCATTCTGCTAAAGCTCCAGGGAGCTCTCTTTGACCCTTCTCTTATTTTCATAGGACTTACATGAGCCTTCCTCGACATTATATTTCCAAAGGATTCTCTGATGCTTGAGATAAGTGTCTGCCATTCTAACATATTTGTAGTTGGTAGCCTGAGGATGAAGACTGTTGGGGGGGGCGGGGAGGAGTGAGACCAGGAAGTACATAAATAGGGAGGGATGAAGAATGAGATGAAAATCCAGTTCTTCTGTGATGACAAAGATGTTTTCTGGTCAGTGTTTAGGGGAAATGTTGGAGGGACCGGGTGTTAGGGCTGCTGACGCAAACCCAGAAAGCAGCTATGTTTCATCCTATTCCTCTGCCTTTTCTGGGTAATTCTCTAAGTATCGTGGGGGACATCACAAAAAGATCTAAGGAATGAAAAAAGCCTGAAATAACCAATCCCTCTTTTCAGAGGATTTTAGTAGGTATTTATCATGCTTTGCTATGTGGGATTCATTAGGGTGTGGAGACCGTTTATGCCAGGGCATCTGACTCCTATATTACTGTTGAACTGTTTGCAATATACAAGAGTATTTCCACTTGGAGTAGACTTAGGTAGTGAAAATATAAGAATTTTAAAAAGCAAAAGACTGTGCTCATTATCTATAGTTGATTACCAGTATTGGCTAGGAAGTTTTTTTAATCTCCTCAGTAAAGCTGCAAACAGAACTCTCTGCAGAAGGAAGAGTGATACTACAAATACAAAGATATATAGCCAAGCAAGTCAGCCAAGAACACTGTTATTTTGGGGCTAATTGAGAATGCAGAGGTTCCAGTGGCTCTCATAGGGATTAAAAAAAAATGGAACTAGCATTTTCTTCATGCAGGATTAAATAAAGAATGGTACCTGACTAATTCAGTGTCAAAACTAAAGAATCATTTGTACCCGGTAGACTATTTTTTTCTACTGTGTCATCAAACACCCATGATTCATGCAAAGCATTGCTTGTTTTACTTGTTCATCTTTTAGATTGCATAATTAATAAATGTTTGTTGCAAAAACCCCACAAACAATACAAGTAAAAAGAGAAAATTCTTTCCCCCTACCAGTCTCATCCTTCAAGATAATAGCCTTTAACAACTTAGTATGTACACTTCCTTCCTAGATTTCTTTCTCTCCCTCTTTTTTTTTTTTTTAATAAATCTATTCATTTATTTTTGGCTACGTCGGGTCTTTGTTGCTGCAGGCAGGCTTTCTCTGGTTGCGGCGAGCGGAGCCACTCTTCATTGTGGTGCACGGGCTTCTCATTGCAGTGGCTTCTCTTGTTGTGGAGCACGGGCTCTAGGCGCGAGGGCTTCAGTAGTTGTGGCACTCGGGCTCAGTAGCTGTGGCTCGTGGGCTCTAGGGCGCAGGCCCAGTAGTTGTGGCGCACAGGCTTAGTTGCTCTGCGGCATGTGGGATCTTCCCAGACCAGGGCTCAAACCCATGTCCCCTGCATTGGCAGGCGGATTCTTTTTAAAAAATTTTTAAATTTAACATCTTTATTGGAATATAATTGCTTTACAGTGTTGTGTTAGTCTCTGCTGTATAACAAAGTGAATCAGCTATATGTATACATATATATCCCCATATCTCCTCCCTCTTGCGTCTCCCTCCTATCCTCCCTATCCCACCCCTCTAGGTGGTCACAAAGCACCGAGCTGATCTCCCTGTGCTGCGCAGCTGCTTCCCACTAGCTATCTATTTTACATTTGGTAGTGTATATATGTCAGTGCTACTCTCTTACTTCGTCCCAGCTTACCCTTCCCCCTCCCTGTGTCCTCAAGTCCACTCTCTACGTCTTTATTCCTGTTGGCAGCCAGACTCTTAACCACTGTGCCACCAGGGAAGTCCCTCTAGATTTCTAAATGTGCATATCCACATACAAGTGTATATGCATTTACAAGCAAAATAGGATTATTCTATACATTAGTTCTGAACCTTGCTTATTTCACTTAAAATAACCGTCTTCCGTCTCTTCATGTCTATGTTAGAGGGAAACTCCTATTTTTTTTTTTTTTTACAACTGTGCTGTGTGAAATTCCATTGTATGGCTGCCCTACCATTTGTTTAATAGTCTCCTAATGTCTGGCATCTAGGTTGCTTCCCACTCAACAAATATTAATTGAAAGCTTGTTATTCTCTAGAGATGCCACAGGAGTACAAGATATATAGATATATAAGGAGCTACCTCTTCTCTCGAGGAATTTTAGACTGAATATGTGAGTCAGATAGACTGTGTAACAAATAGCCTTCACATTTCAGCAGAAGATACTAAGAATTCCAACGTCGCAGAATCTAATGGCAAACCGAACGAAAATAGTCCCTCCAAAGAAAGACATTGTACAAGAGTATTATATTTTTACAAGAGCATTTTATTGGTAGAAAATCCAACATATCAAAACAGAATGGTTAAAGGGCAATTATGGCACAGAATAAAGGTTTTTTTTTTTTTTTTTTGCGGTACGCGGGCCTCTCACTGTTGTGGCCTCTCCCGTTGCGGAGCACAGGCTCTGGACGCGCAGGCTCAGCGGCCATGGCTCACGGGCCCAGCCGCTCCGCAGCATGTGGGATCTTCCCGGACCGGGGCACGAACCCGTGTCCCCTGCATCGGCAGGCGGACTCTCAACCACTGCACCACCAGGGAAGCCCAGAATAAAGGCTTTTTCTTACAAAATGTTTGATTTGTTAAGTACCCTTCTAGTACTTAACTCTTGATTTTTGTACCAACAGCTATTTGATATGGTTAAGGGGAACTGCCAAGTAAACAGAAGCTTGAATATTAGGAATCCATGAAGGTTGGAATTCTAGCTCTTTCTCTTGAAATGTTTAAGTGAAGAAGTATAATTCAATATGTTTAAAAGGGCTTTTCAAAACCTAGGTATGTCAGGAAATTTTAGTTCCACTTCAGATCATCCCAGGCTCATCTGTCTCCAAGACGCTTGGCCATTTTTTCTCTCCAGCTTTCACTTTGGAGACAAACTTCACGCAGGTTCTCATAATTGCCATGGCCTCACGTGATACTGAGCAAGAATTACCTGACAGCAGCTTGTCTCTAGCCCACGGCTTGAGCCTCTTGTCTTCAACACAGGGCTTCCCTGTTGACATTGAGACTTAAGATACATCGGGACCTGCTTGGAACTCATAGCCATACATACCAAAGTGCAGAGGAATTAATGCCCCAGGGGATAAACCTTCGATCAGTGGGAACTGAGAGTTAGTGGATAAATTTTCCTCCCTCTTGCTTCACACCTCACCTCCTCCCCACGGACTGTCTTAAGATGCAATAGCCCTTATGGCCTCTCAGAAGATGGTCCCTCGAAGTGATGCAATTAGTTGGTCTTAATATGAAACATTGGCCATCTCTGTGGTGCACCCCTCATATTTGCTCTTCCCTGACCCCTTCCCGTTCCCTCACTTCTGCTTCCCTGGGATTGTACTCCCTAATAAAAGAGTTCAGATAAGCTATTGGCTCAGCCACTGTTTTCTGGAGAATTCAGGCTAAGACAACACAGTCTTAACAAGCGAGATAGAGCTGGATATACTACACTGTGTGTGCTCATTACCTCATTTATAGCTACCCATGACTGAGCACCTAAGTGCCCAAAGGTTTTTCAAAGTGCTTTATATGCCATCGAATAACCCCCCATGAGGAGGTTATTACTATTAATAGCAGTTTTTATTCTACAGGAAAGAAGACTAAGGCTTGGAAAGTACCTTGCTCTAGGCTGTATCAGATCACTTTCTAATTTTGCAGTTATTGCAACTGGTGGAGGCTCGGGGAGCCAGATGGTGCCCATCTCTACTTGATAATTCAGGTCCTCTTTGACCTCAAGTTTCCTCATTCCTTAAGCCCTCAAATATATGTATCAAGTATGTAAAAATGTGGTCACTGAACAAGAAAGACAGACTTTGGACTCAGAATTATATGCGTGAGGCAACACAGCAGAGGTGCCAACTCAGAGAGGCCCCTATGTGCATCCAATCAGAAAGGCTAGGCTCGGCCAACATGGGATGCTGTTGTTCATGGCACGACTCAGCTATGGCTTCAGCTTTCACACCTCGGGGATGAGTAAGGGTAACACAGTTTCTATGCTAAAATCGTCCCCGACTTCTCAGAGTGCCACTCGGGAAAGAGGATGGAGGGCTCTACAACCAGGATCTCTAGTTCCCGCCGTTCTTGCTGCCTCATCACACTCTCTGCTCCTGTCCTGTCTCCCTTAACCTGGGCTCAATCTCATCCAAATTTTGGTGCAAGAGAGTCCCCCTATCCGACTGACTGGCAGCCTGACTCCCAGCCTCCCCAGGGCCACCACACTGCTTAGCAATTATTTTCTCAGTCTCAGCGGCCCCCTCCTTTATTCCATTTTACACAGCAGTTGTTCCAAGCATTTACTACTCTTACACCTTCTCTCAAATGGTTGTCCCCGTGCCACTCTCAAGAGGAGGAAGGTGAGAGCTCTTTACCATATCCCCCACAAAACTACACTCACCTAGCCCTTCACGTAGTCCTCCCCATTTCTGTCAACTCAGTCCACGATGCTCTCTCTGGTGCTCCGTGCCCTGGTGGGATTCAGGAAGAAACCCCAGACCTCCATGATGGGCTCCCAGGTCTGAGGCTGGCAATGGAGTAACAGCTTTCCCTCCCCTCTTTCCATATGATACAAAATATAGAAGGAAAAACATCACAGGACTTTGGTCGTAATCCTTTAAAAAATGCTTAGCTAGCTTTTTGTGCATGTGTGAGTCTTACTTATAAAAGCCATTGTTGGTCTTCCCTGGTGGCGCAGTGGTTGAGAGTCCGCCTGCCGATGCAGGGGACACGGGTTCGTGCCCCGGTCCGGGAGGATCCCACATGCCACGGAGCGGCTGGGCCCGTGAGCCATGGCTGCTGGGCCTGCGCGTCCGGAGCCTGTGCTCCGCGACGGGGGAGGCCATAGCGGTGGGAGGCCCGCGTACCGCCGAAAAGAAAAAAAAAAAGCCATTGTTGACAGCAGTCACTTACGTATATGGATTCCTATGGAAGAGATGGACACTGAGGTCAGGTCACTTCAACCTTGGTCATACCTGGGGAGGTGGCAACCCTGAAATGGGAAAGGGAAGCATCTGGTTTTATTTTAGTTAACCACAGAAGTTCTATAAAATCTTGTAAAAGTCATGATCTCTTGAATCACAGCAGAGTACCCTCCCCAACCTATTCATTCCTGAGCGCATCATACCGGCATTCCTGCTGGTAGCACATATATTGTCCTGGTGGAAACAAATTTAAATTAAGGTTGGTCATGAGCGTGTGTCTGTGGCACTGCTCCTGGATTATTAAAATAAAATTCAGGTCAGAGAAAGCAAAAGCCCTTTTCACAGAGCTAAATTACTTTTGCTCTATACCAAGTTCAATTAAAGAAACAACTTTCTCTTCTTGGCAGTTTTCTCAATTTTTTTTCCTACCTCTCCGGTCTACTTCCACCAATCCTTCTACTCTATAATCAAACATGAGAAAACATAAACAGTAAAATTTCACTAATGTGGTTTAAAAGGAAAAGATTGGTTTAAAAAAGTTTGCACTGGACTTGGTAAAAATACAATAGAATACTTTCAAATGGGCTGAGAGAGCACCATTTCATTCAGTGTCTATATCACATCTTCTTAAACCAATTGTGTGTTGATGGGCACCTGGGGGGTTTCCATGTCTTGGCTATTGTAAATAGTGCTGCTATGAACATTGGGGTGCATGTATCTTTTCAAATTGAAGTTTTTATCTTTTCTGGATATGTGCCGAGGAGTGGGATTGCTGGATCATATGGTAGTTCTATTTTTAGTTTTTTAAGCAACCTCCATACTGTTCTCCATAGTGGCTGCACCAATTTACATTTCCATCGACAGTGTAGGAGAGTCCTCTTTTCTCCACACCCTCTCCAGTGTTTATTATTTGTAGACGTTTGATGATGACCATTCTGACCAGTGTGAGGTGATACCTAATTGTAGTTTTGATTTGCATTTCTGTAATAATTAACAGTGTCAAGCATCTTTTTATGTGACTGTTGGTAATCTATGTGTCATCTTTGAAGAAAGTTTTCTGCCCATTTTTGGACTGAGTTGTTTGTTTGCATATTGAGTTGTATGAGCTATTCGCATATTTTAGATATTGATCTCTTGTCAGTTTCATGTTTGCAAATACTTTCTCCCATTCTGTAGGTTGTCTTTTCATTTTGTCTGTGGTTTCCTTTGCTGTGCAAGAGCTTTTAAGTTTGATTAGGTCTCATACGTTTATTTTTGGTTTTACTTCTTTTGCCTTGGGAGACTGATCTAAGAAAATATTACTACAATTTATGTCTGAAAATGTTTTGCCTATGTTCTCTTCTAGGAATTTTGTGGTGTCATGTCTTATATTTAGGTCTTTAAACCATTTTGAGTTTATTTTTGTATATGGTATGAGAGAGTGTTCCAATTTCATTGATTTACATGTAGCTGTCCAGCTTTCCAAATACCCTTGCTAAAGAGACTGTCTTTTCTCCATTGTATATTCTTGACTTTTTTGTTGTAGAATAATTGACATAGGTGTGTGGGTTTATTTCTTGACTCTCTATTCTGTTCCATTGATCTACATGTCTGTTTTTGTGCCCTTTTGATTACTGTAGCTTTGTGGTATTGTCTGAAGTCTGAAAGGGTTATGCCTCCAGCTTTGTTCTTTTTCCTCAGGGTTGCTTTGGCAATTCTTGGTCTTTTGTGGTTCCATCTAAATTTTAGTACTGTTTGTTCTAGTTCTGTGAAAAATGTCAAAGGTATTTTGATAGAGATCACATTAAATCTGTAGATTGCTTTGGGTAGTATGGCCATTTTAACAGTATTAATTCTTCCAATCCAAGAGCATGGGATGTCTTTCCATTTTTTGGAATCATCTTCAATTTCCTCTATCAGTGCTTTATAGTTTTCAGCATATAGGTCTTTCACCTCCTTGGTTAGGTTTATTCCTGGGTATTTTATGTTTCTGATGCAATTTTAAGTGGGATCGCTTCTTTACTTCCTCTTTCTGATATTTCATTGCAATGAAATGCAACAGATTGCTGTATGTCAGTCTTGTATCCTGCTACTTTGCTGAATTCATTTATTAGTTCTAATAGTTTTTGTGTGGAGTCTTTAGGGTTCTCTATATAGAGTATCATGTCACCTGCAAATAGTGACCTATTTATCTCTTCACTTCCAACTTGGATACTTTTTATTTCTTTTTCTTTTCCAACTGCTGTGGCTAGGACTTCCAGTACTATGTTGAGTAGAAGTGGTGAGAATGGGCATCCTTGTGTTGTTCCAGAATTTAGTGGGAAGGCTTTCAGCTTTTCACTGTTGAGCATTATTGAGCACTGTTGGCTGTGGGTTTGTCATAAGTAGCTTCTAGTATGCTGAGATATGTTCCCTCTATACCCACTTTGGTAAGAGTTTTTATCATGAATGGATGTTGAATTTTATCAAATGCTTTTTCCGCTTCTACTGAGATGATCATGTGGTTTTTGTCTTTTCTTTTGTTGATGTGGCATATCACATTGATTGACTTGTGTATGTTGAACCATCCTTTTGACCCTGGGATGAATCCAACTTGATCATGGTGTATGATCCTTTTTATGTGTTTTTGGATTTGGTTTACTAATATTTTGTTGAGGATTTTTGCATTTGTATTCATCAAAGATATTAGCCTATAATTTTCTTTTTTTTTTTGTAGTGTTTTTGTCTGGTTTGGTATCAGGGAATTTATTGGAAGGATGTAGTCCAGCTCGTAGGATGAAGAAAGATGAAGAACTGGGTTTGAAACAAGTAAGACCCAGGGAATTCAGAGTGCTTCCTCAGCAGGACCACCTCCCCAGCCTCACGGGGGTAAAAAAATTGGAGGAATTGAACTGTAGCAATTTTTACTACTTGCATTACTCAACTCAAGTTTCAAAGTTTGAGAATGAAGGGATAAATTGGCCAACATCAGGACATAAAGTATGCCTGTGGATGTACCAAGAAAGTAAAAGGAAGGATGTAGCAGGAGCCCTCAAGGTCACCATCAACTATTGCTGTGTGTGTGCAAGCACTTGGGTTTGCTGTCCCACTAAGACTGCACAGAGTGGAGGAGAGTTAATTACCCTGAGGAAACTGAGGCAGTCAGGAAAGGCAAATGGAGGCTGGTCTGAGTAAATGCCAACAGTCCCTTATACTCCGGTGGCATTAGAAAGGATTCATTCTACATACTTCAATTGCAGTTGGATCCTAAAACCCACTCTAGCTTCACGTACTAAAGGTTATCAAGAAAAATGTGTTCTTTCGGCTTGTCCTTTAGTTCTTCAGACAGAAAGCAAAACCACAGTGTCTGAGAGAGCTAACGAGAGCATAGATGCACAAAAGAAAACCTGACATTATTCTGGAAACTTGATCCTGGGGAGTAGCCAGTGGTGACAGCAGCATCAGCCTATTGGCTGCTGTACATAATCTTGACTCTAAGCCCCAGTTCCCTGATTTGCATTTAAAACTCTTTGACTGAGAGGGATAATCTCTGACTTTCAAGCAAATCACAGATATATTCTATTCTGCAGCATGTGGGACTGGACTTAGAGTTGTGAGGATTTCATGACGTTGATTGTATGTGGAATGTAGTGCATAGCATAGGTTTTCTCATATCTGAGGGAGTTTAGGTTTGAGACCCCTGAGAACTGGGATGGACTAGATGACTTTTTTTTTTTTTTTTTTTGCGGTACGTGGGCCTCTCACTGTTGTGGCCTCTCCTGTTGCGGAGCACAGGCTCTGGACGCGCAGGCTCAACGGCCATGGCTCACGGGCCCAGCCTCTCCGCGGCATGTGGGATCTTCCCGGACCGGGGCACGAACCCATGTCCCCTGCATCTGCAAGCGGACTCTCAACCACTGCGCCACCAGGGAAGCCCCTAGATGACTTTTGAATATGTGATCCTATCATGTTTTAAGACAAAAGGACAAAGTAAGAGCATGTTTCTGTCCTACAAAATGATTTTGTTGCCTCTAGTTACAGAAGCTCATAACTGGGCTTTGTTAAGTCTAAGGAAAAACATAAATAAAAATAACTAACATAGAAGGAATGTCCTTGTGCACAGATGTGAAAAGTTCTATTGTTATCCTGCTTCTTTTTAGAAAACATTTTCTTTTTTTTAAGTTTTTGACAAAATAATTTCAGATTTACAGAAAACTTGCAAATATAATTCAGAGAGTTCCCATAAGCCCTTCATCCAGCTTTCCCTAATGTTGGCATCTTACAGGGTTCTGCTACAGTTATAAAAGTCAAGAAATTAACATTGATATAACCTACAGACCTTATCTGAATGCTACCAGTTTTCCCATTAATGACATTTTTCTGGTCTAGAATCTAATCCCACATTGCAATTAGTTGCTGTATCTTTAGTCTTCTCCCATCTATGACAGTTTTTCTTCCTTTTTCATGGTCTTGGAACTTTTGAAGGATATTGATCAGTTATTTCATGGAGTATCCTTCAATTTGAGTTTTTCCAGTGTTTCTCTCAGAATTAGAGTTAGGCTGTGCATTTGTTATGGACTGAATGTTTGTGTCCCCCGAAATTCATATGTTGAAATCTTAATCCCCAATGTGGTGATACTTGTGTGTACTTTGCCCTTTCAGTGTATCGTATTGAGGAAACATGGTGTCGACCTGTCTTATCTCTGGCAGAAGTTTACTCGATTACTTGATGAAGGTCGTACCTACAGAGTTTCTTCATTGTAGATCCTCCTATTTTCCCTTTGGTAAAATGCTGTAAGAACATACTTTGACACGATGTAAATATTCTTGTTGTTCATCATACTTTCATCTGTTAACTTCAGAACCCGTCGAAGATTCTGTCAACAATTATCACTGTGGTGTCTACCTAAGATGATTTTCCATTTTAATCATGTCCTCTGCGTTTTCAATGTTTGTCAGTTGGAATTTGACTCTGAGGCAGAATTTAGCAAGTATGTTCTAAATGTCTGTGCTGTGAGGGCAGCAGTTCAGGGAACCAGCCTTCCTTCTGTTCTTGGAGGGTTCAGTGCTGGTCAGTTAAGCTCCCGTTGGCTGTTTGATCCCCAAAACAGCAGCTGCAGAGGGAGGAGGAGAGGATCCGCTTCCCTGGGCTCTTTGCTGCCCTCTGAGTTCACTCCTGCTGTTCCTTACACCGGGCGCCCTCTGCCTCCCCTTCTAATTGTTCTACTGGCCTCAGCTCTGGTAAAGACTTAGTAGGGAGCTTTCTTATTCTTCTTCCTCCACAACCTTAGCACTTCTCCCGGCTGACTCTGTCGTAGCAAAGAATATGCTGTCCTAAAACAGCCAGATTTTCTTGTACGTTCCCCAGCACACTGTGAGTAAAGACCCCACTATTTAGTCCAGATTTCTGAGCTGTTGGGCAGCACCTGACAAACATGACTTGCCTGGGGAGGATCTGATAGAGAAGGAATGAAAGTAAAATAGAGTATTTGTCACAAAACCCTTCCTTACATTTAACATTTAAAAAAATATTTTAAGGTATGAGTTGTATACAGTAAAGTTCATTTTTTGGATGTACCATTCTATGAATTTTGACAAATGTATATACTCTCAGGTAATCATTACCACATCAAGAGACAGAAATCTCACATCCCCTCAAAAAGTTCCCTTGTGTCCTCTGTAGTCATCCATCCCCACCCCCACCCTTAGCCCCTGGCAAACACTCATCTATTCTCTGTTCTTTTAGTCTTGCCTTTTCCAGAATGTGATATAAATGGAATTATAAAATATGTAGCCTTTAGAATTTGACTTCTCTCACTTACCATAACACTTGTGAAATTCATTCCTGTTATTGTTGCTCTGAGTACTTCAGTTCTTTTTATTATTGAGAAGTATTCCATTTTATAGATTTATCACAGATTGTTCATTCACCAGCCATGGACATCGAGTTGTGTTCCGTTTGGTGGGTTATGAATAAGCTACCACAAACATTCATGAACTAGCTTTTGTGTGGACTTAGGTCTTCATTTCTCTTGGGAACATACCGAGGGGTGGAATCACTGGGTCATAGGGTAAGTGTGTGATGAACAGACCTCTTTCCAGAGTGTCTGTATCTTTTTGCATTCTGACCAGCGATGTATGAGAGTTCCTCCCCCTCACCAGAACACTCAGATAACTGCATGCTTTCATCCGCATTACTTTAGACCAGTAAGTGTAAGCATCTTTTCTTTTCTTTCTTTTTGGCTGTGCAGCTGCCACATGGCATGCAGGATCTTAGTTCCCCAACCTGGGATGGAACCTGTGCCCCCTGCAGTGGAAGCGCCAAGTTTTAACCACTGGACCGCCAGGGAAGTCCCGGTGAGCATCTTTTCATGTGCTTATTTGCCATCTGTATATCTTCTCTACTGAAGTGTCTATTCAAATCTTTATGCGTTTCTTATTGGGGTTTTTTTTTGCGGTACGCGGGCCTCTCACTGTTGTGGCCTCTCCCGTTGCGGAGCACAGGCTCCGGAAGCGCAGGCTCAGCCGCCATGGCTCACGGGCCCAGCCGCTCCGCGGCATGTGGGATCTTCCTGGACCAGGGCACGAAGCTGTGTCCCCTGCATCGGCAGGCGGACTCTCAACCACTGCGCCACCAGGGAAGCCTCTTATTGTTTTTTTAATTTCCCTATTATTGACTTTTGAGAGTTCTTTGTAAATTCTAGATATGTGACTTGTAAATATTTTTTCATAGCCTTTGGCTTCTCTTTTCATTATCTTAACAGTGTCTTTTGAAAAGCAGAACTTTAAATTTAAAAAAAAAATTTTTATAAACATCTATTGGAGTATAATTGCTTTACAATGGTGTGTTAATTTCTGCTTTATAACAAAGTGAATCAGCTATACATATATCCCCATATCGCCTCCTTCTTGCATCTGATTATTAATTAAATAACTAGCTTAAGTTAATTAATTAAAATTAAAATGGAATGTAATTAAAATTTTCTCCTAGGGGGGAAATTAAAAAACAAAAACAAAAACACGTTGAGAAACATTGCCTTAGAGCCTCCTCAGATGACCCATAAGAGGGCTTGTTTGATGATGCTCCACAATTAATTTTAAAGAACTCCCAACCATGTTTTTGTCTTATTTTAAAGTTACGGATACTTCTTATTGAACTAAGAGAACCATAGAGTAGAAATGGCTGTCCATCACATCTAGATAGAGAGGGCCAGAGGCATCTAGCTTCAGACTCCCTGGAAAGGGTGGGAGCAAAAACATATCTTCTGTGGAATTCAAAGAGCCTAGGATTCAGCTGAGGGGTAGTCAGACCTGGGGTGGACCCGAGGCTGGAAGTGAGAGATGCAGTGGCAGCAACCATGCTCAGCCCAACGTATGCCAGTGCAGATAGACCACGTCCAGTCCAGCCACGCAGAGCGCCCCAGCATTCTCACGTCCTTTTGGACTGTACCTGCACCCGTAGCGGTAGGGTCAGAGCTGGCTGTGAATTGAATTCGATTACATTTCCACCAGATAGTCCAGTGGGAACTCAAAATAGAAATAAAGTTCAGGTAAAGAAGAATATAGCACATCACATTTCCTACATCTCTGCATTTTTGGCCCGAGATTTTGCCTACTATGTGTACTTATGAAGAAACGCAGGAGAGAAACATCCGATAATGTGATGGGGACAGAATGCTGGATCCCCTATATTTCTTGAGAACCTGAAACAGCTGATGAGCAGAACCGCAGAAGAACATACACTGGGTATAGGTGGAAATTCTTACACGTGATATGGGTGCATAGGGATTGTTAACTTCTTCAAGCAAAAGCTAAAAGTTCCAGTATTGAATTGGCAGAGATGGTGGTCTTTCTCCAGAAATTTCTGCTGGCTGCCTCTTCTCTTTTTCCCACTTGTCATCTTTCCAGGTGGTAAAATCCTGTCTGAATTTTAGTGCTTAGCATTTTCCTTTGTGAGCTACTTGAATCCCAGAAAAAAAGCCCTGAGCACTGTAAAGGGAGCTCCCATGAGTAATCCTGCAAAATTTTACTGCCAAATAAGATATTCAGCAGAACTTTAAACTTTTGATGAAGTCCAGTTTATCATTTTTTTTCTTTTATGGTTCATGCTAACATTTATTTGTTTTGTTTGATTGGTGTTGGTTAAACTTCTTTGTCTGAATTATTTTCTTCTTAGAGAATTTCTGAAAAAAAAAAAACAAGTCTTGCTTTCTAAAGCCATAGCCAGGACAAGTCACTTAGCCTTTTCTTAGCTGTTAAATGGGAACAACAGTCCTGTCTTCCTTGGGAAACATTTGTGTTGCCTCTAGGATAAAAGCCAGAAGACATGTGCCTGAAGTGAAAAGGCAAAGAAATGTTTGGGCTTTGAGAGTTTTACATTAGCAGCAGCAGGTTGAAGAGGCAAAAAGGAAGTGAGCATTTACAGGGGAAGAAATGATGGAATAAAGTATTGTTGGAACCTTACTTACAGGAAGACAAGAAGCAGCAGTAAGCAGAGAGACTTCCCCTTGACATGGCTAGACTCCAGAGCAGGAAGAGAGAAGTCTGGGAAACAGATATAAAAAATTATTAATATTCAATAAATGTAAGAGGAAGTCCCCAAATTGAAAAGTAAAAAAAAGCCAGGTGTTTTTATTCTTTGATGATGTAGTTAGCACGTCCTTTGGAAAGGTATTTTTCTGTGGAAGTATTGTCTGGGCTTAGTTCCCTTTAGAAGGTTGATAAAAAATTAAACAAGAAGATCCCATATACTGAATCCAAGGATTCTTGTGTAAGAAACTTTGCACACCTCTCTCTCTGAGTGCTCACACCTCCCCATGGGAAGTCAACTTGTAAGGAGGCTCAGTCCCAATAACTGCAGATGTAATCGATTATGAGTGAACCTCATCATGCAGTAGGACTGAAAAATTGAAGGGACCCTCTTCAGAAAGCCAAAGTTCATTCCTCCTTATCACACTTCAACACACCAGGCTTCTTTCTCTTTCTAAAGACAAGTGGGTCCTGAGAGAAACGCAGGATTCTTGATGCCGTAACCGAGTAACTCTGTTCAGACAGAATGGCTTCTCAACATCCTGTTTTATTACATTCCATACTTTGATAACAGTTCTTCTTAAAAAGATGTTCTTCTGTGGCATTGCTTGCTTAAGGAGGTTTTAGGTACCAGGGTGGTCCTTCTACCCCAGTCCGCTGTAATGAACTGCTGATTAATTCTTTACCACCCACTTTGCAAGCGAACTGTGAGTTGTGTTTAAGTAGGATGGGATAGAATCTTATCAGACAGGACTTCACCAGCTGGAACTAGAAACAACTCCGTCCATCTGGCCTGGGCAATGTGCCCTCCTGGAAAATTACTGAACAGCACCCAACTCCATAAAAATACATTCCTTAAAATGCCAGCAGAAGGCACAGACTTATGGTGAAATGAAGAAATTATGCAGCCTGTGCAAAGCTCAATTCATCACCAGGCTTGGATAATGGAAATAAATGCTCACCCAGACTTTGTGCCAGGAACATTAATAATTAGTTGGTGGGGACTGTCATGCAGGAAGGTCCTGGCTGTGATTCAGTTTCTGGGCGTGAAAGTGTGTGATGTAAACCCTGTGAGACATTTGGTCCTGGGTGGGCTGGGAATCAGCAGCAGCCCCCTCTCTGTAGGGAGGCAGTGAGAAGCGATGGCTTTGGGGATGTCTCTCTGGGTTGAGGAAAATTTGCCTCGTTTAATCTGGCTGCCTTTCCTTTTCCCTTACTGCACCCTTTACAGAACTTTGGCTGTGGCTGTCTTCCATCTTACAAAGGGGAAAGCCAGCAGACTAAGTGTGTTGTGTGCCCCTCGCTGCCCTCACATGGCCACTGTCTGTTCCCAGGTGCCGTGATGTCTGCTCACTGTTCTTCCCCCAGTTGTGGTCCTCAGGCAGGTATGGGTCCCCTTCTGCATGGAGCCCTCCTTGCTCTCCCAGCTAAGAAGACACCTCCCACTTTTATTCCATTTTTTTGTGGCACATGTTATTTCTACTTCACATCCTAAATATCCCGTAAGGCTGGGAGCCATGTCCGATTCAAATTTGGTTTCTCCTCATCCCCATCACACTGCTTTGCAAGTTGTAAGTTCTCTACCAATATTTGTTGAGTGAATCAAAGAAATAACCCGTGACTGATAATGGCTGTGTGACCTCCTGGCCAGGAGCATTTTTGTTTCAAATGTGTTTTAAAAGGTGGCATGGGGTGACAAAAATGTCCAGGTCTTTGTGATCAAACAAATCTGGCTACAAACGTCAGCTAGCTAGACCACATACTCTTATTTAACTGCTTTTATTTCACTTATCTCTAAAGAGTTATTTCTACCTGTTGTACAGGGTTCTTGTGTGGATTAGAGAAGGTAACACGCGCAAAGACCCTTTAAAATTTAAAATGTTCGTTCCCCTCAGAATGGAAGTGCTTAACCTGAAGAAATAAAGTTCCAACGAGAATTTTAAGCGTCAGAGGCCCCTGGCTGGGACAGCCACCTCTGCAGGAAGCGCCATCCGGGAGCCCACGGGCTGCCCCTCAGCACACGGGGTGAACAGCCAGCTCCTCTCCCCTCCCAGGCCGTGAGTGCGCTGGGAAGCAAGGTGACGGCAGGGGAGCCTCCCAGGAGTTCAGACTGATGTGAGCGCTCCAGACCCCAGGTGAGAGCCTCGCTGTATGAGCCCAAAGGGTCCCCAGCTGGTTCACCCAACCTGGCTCCATCATCCACCAGCTGCCGAGCCACAAGGGGATAAGACACGTGAAGTTCCGTTCAGTTCAGCAGATCTTTAACACGTGGCTGCTCCCTGTGGATCTGCAGTGCAGTCCCCGATCTTCAGGGGTTGCCCCATTGTGGGCACAGACAGTCACAGAGCAGGGCCGGGAGCCGCAGGCACAGTGAGTCTCCTCCTTCCTGGATTCCACATTGGCAAACTCACCTACTTGCTGAAATCTGTTACCTCAACATCAGTTGTCGTGATGTTTTTCTGGTCATTCACAGATGTGTGTAGAGCAGGGAAAACACCTGAGTCCCTCGACAGGCACGTCCCCAGGTGAGGGGAACCAGGTGATGTTTCAGCTCTCATACCGTAAACAAGTGTCCTTTTCATGGTCTGTGTACTATGCCACCTTTCCCCCGTTTCTGTGCTTTTTGTTGGTGATTTTACTGTTCAGAGTAGCTCCCCAGCACAGCGCCGAAGAGCTGTCTCGCTTTCCTAAGTGCAAGAAGCCCGTGGTGTGCCTCAGGGAGAAATACGGTGCTGGACAAGCTTCACTCAGGCGTGAGTTACAGGGCTGTCGGCTGTGCAGTCAGTGTTAATGAGTCAACAATACATGTTAAATAGGGTGTTTTAAAACAGAAAGTCACATAAAACAAGGTACCTGCTGATCAGCTGATGCAAATGTGACCAGAGGCTCCCAGGAACTAAACCCTGTATTTCCCCTGGGAGCAATGGTTCAATAATCTCTAATTCATTGTTTGTGGTGACTTTATAGAACACAACGACAGCAAATAATAAGGATTGACTACGTTTTAAAAAATATTTATTTATGTATTTTGGCTGTGTCGGGTCTTAGTTGCAGCATGTGGGATCTTTTGCGGCGGTGTGGAGGCTTCTCTCTAGTTGTGGTGCGCAGGCTCTGTAGTTGCGGCACACCGGCTTAGTTGCCCCGAAGCATGTGGGATCTTAATTCCCCAACCAGGGATTGAACCTGTGTCCCCTGTATTGTAAGGCAGATTCTTAACCACTGGACTACCAGGGAAGTCCCAAGAACTGACTACATTTTGGTGTGAAGTAGAGTTCAGGGTTGGGAGGGATGGGTGGGGCTGGAGAGACACAAGCGAGGAAGTTTATTAAACGGCAGGACTGGGCCTCGTCTTGCTGCTGGAGCGTCAGTGGCAGTGGCACACGGTTAGATTAGATTTTACACTCTGCTGCCTGGAAGAAGGATGGATTTGAAGAAGGATTTTGGCAAATGGAGTCAGGTTTAAAACTACTCTCCAGGAACCTTTTACCTACATCGGCCAGCCACACACAACTTGTAGGTACACATACACTTCTAAAAGTGTGATTCTGTGTGTGCTATGGACCAAACTGTGTCCCCCACCCCAAACTCAGACATTGAAACCTTAACCCCAAATATGATGGTAGTAGGAGGTGGGACCTTTGGGAGGTAATTTGATTTGGTCATGATGGTGGAGCTTTCATAATGGCGTTAGTACCCTTATAGGAAAAGAAAAGCACTCTCTCTCTCTCTCCCCCTACTGTGTGAGGACGTAGTGAGAAGGTAGCTGTCTACAAGCCAGAAGAGAGCTCTCACCAGAAATCTACCATGCTGGCACCTTGATCTTGGACTTCTAGCCTCCAGAACTGGAAGAATATAAATTTTTATTGTTTAAGTCTCTAGGTCTATGGTATTTTGTTATGGCAGCCTGAGCAGACTAAGGCAGTATGAAAGCTCTAAAATTGCTAAAGATGCTAAAGAAGAGGCAGGCAGGCACCTTTTTTTTTGGTTGGGATAAAAGTCACTTTGGGCATTGGATGTATGGTCATCTTTCTACTGAAAAACCATGAGATGAAAAACAATTGGATATTTTCTAATTTGAATTCTTTCCTTTATCTGATTAATTACACACACACACACACACACACACACATTCACATTCAAACACTTCTCTTGACTTTGGAACACGTTAGAAAGAGCAATGAATTGGGAGGCGGGTGATTTGAGTTCAAACTCCAGTTTTGCCACCAGCTAAATGTGTCTTCAGGCCTCAGTTCCTCAGTGCTTAAGTGAGTACAATGATGTTGTGTTAGCTCAACCCAAATCAGAGGGTCATTTCAGTGAGAGGAACAGACCGTAGGTGTAAAAAAAAGTTAAAAGGCTATATGGATGCAAAGTATGAACATGGCAGAAATAGAAATTGCTTCTGAATTGCTGGGAATCCAAGCCTGAAATAATTCTTGGAAGCAAGAAAGTCATTTGGGACTTCATAAGTGTCACATTGCTCTTCGTGGTTTAAGAACACCAGAGGAACTAAGACATGTTACTAAGAAAATGCATTCCTACCACTTGATAATAGTTGTTTTTATGGAACTCCATTTTTACTCTCATCTGTATGACAAATATACCCATATGCAAACTAGGTCCAACTTCAACTAAAGTTCCAGAAAAAAAAAAAAAGAAAACTTAGGCTAGAAACTGAAGTGGCTAATGAATTAATTTATACTGTCCCCAGATATCTGTGAGCCCTTTACGTGCTAAGGATTGTTTGGAATGTTTGGGGAGGTGCCCAGCAGCAAAAGGTCAAATCCCTGCCTTTGAGAAGCTATGAGAATGACACTAAGAGCTGCTAGATAGAGCAGGAAATTCATACAAGCGATGTCACGGGCAGATATATGACAAGCGCTGACAGTAAGTCAAGATTTCAGAGAAGGAAGAGATGAGTGAAAGCTGAGCTCCTCATTGAATTTCCTGTTGAAAAGCAGGGACTTGAGGATCGATTAGGATTTGGATGAGAAAAGAAAACAAGGCTGGCTTTGCAAGTGGAAGGAATGTGCAAATCAGCTCGCTGGGTCCGCCCAGGCAGAGCCTTTACGTGCAGTGTAACCCACGGTACAGCTGGACTCAGACCGTGATCTTGGATACACTGATGGCAGAGCTCAGGCTGGAGTCCTCACTCCTGCTTGCTTTTGGGTCACAGGGCCTTCAAAGTGCACGAGCCCTTGAGATTATAACTTACAACAGCGACGCCCGCAGTGAGTTCCACGGAACCTTGGTACCTTTTGAAGTATATCAGTAGGTCTTGCCCTAAAAATAAAGACACGTGGGCAGAAAAGTTTAGGAAACACTACCTACTGTGTCCCTAACAGAGACGTTCAATACCCATTAGTAGCTTTGCCAGATTGATTTTGGTAACTCCAACCCATTCCTGCCCCCATTTTATTTTTTTATTTTATTTTACTTTTTTATTATTATTTTTTTCGCGGTATGCGGGCCTCTCACTGTTGTGCCCTCTTCCGTTGCGGAGCACAGGCTCCGGACGCGTAGGCTCAGCGGCCATGGCTCACGGGCCCAGCCGCTCCGCGGCATGTGGGATCTTCCCGGACCGGGGCACAAACCCGCGTCCCCTGCATCAGCAGGCGGACTCTCAACCACTGCGCCACCGGGGAAGCCCTATATTTTTATTTTATTTTTAAAAAAATGTATTTATTTATTTGGTTGCACCAGGTCTTAGTTGTGGCATGTGGGCTCCTTAGTTGCGGCATGCATGTGGGATCTAGTTCCCTGACCAGAGATTGAACCCGGACCCCCTGCCTTGGGAGCTCAGAGTCCCAACCACTGCGCAACCAGGGAAGTCCCTACCCCCATTTTATAAGACATAAAGATTCCATGATAGCAGGGCACAATACAGGGACGCTTGGCTAGATGAAAGCAAAACTCTGCCACTTAGCGCTCCACAGGAGAGAAGGCTGTCACGCAGGGCTGTGCAGCGGGTTGCACCTGGGAACAGGATGACAGCAAACTAGAGATGTTGGGGCAGCAGGCTGGGGTTTGCTAGGTTTCACAGGCTCTCTGTGAACTGGCTCATTTGAATAATTCCATGGGCTCTAGAGCATAGGGGCTGCCCTTCATTGTCTGGTACCAGACCCCAGGCGACTGGGGTGGGTGCATAATGGCCCAAAGTGTGAGATCCTGGCGGGGAAAAGGGTTGGGATGTGGACATAATCAGGGGAAACTGATAGGGCCTCAAAACTGGGTTAAGAGAGTAATTCCAAAAACAATAACAACAAAATATGTCACTCCCTTTTGTGATGTCTGCAAAATTTAGGGACTAGAAGCCTGATAAGTACATTATTGAGATTCCCTAAGGGACAGAGCTCTGAGTAGATGCTGCCATAGAGAGACACTTATCAGAGAAAGAGAAGACAGAAGGGAGAGAAGACCTACTGTCTTTTCTCCACAGGCGGCAGGTGGGCGGCAGGAGCGCGGACTAGCTTGGGGGATGTGAGGTTTCACAGTCTTTTCCAGAGAGCCCCCTGAACGTTTGTCTCAGGGCTGGAGATGGCAGTGGTGTCTGCTGCAACTCCCCACCTCTTTGACCCTTGGACCTCGCGGTACCTTCACCTGATCTTGGCAACTCTAGCCCTTTCAGTGGGGTCGTGAGTTCCCCATGTCCTGCGGTCCGTCCTTCTCTGCTGGAATCCTAATGTGGTTGCTGCTTTTTTGACTGGGCCCCAACAGTATGACATAGATAAGCTTCTGAGAAATCTTGCTGTAAGACAAGACAAAATAGTTTAAACTAACACTTCCCACGTACTTGATCACAGAACCTATCCCCCCATCCTACTCTAGCCCCTGTCCCCCAAAAAACACCTTCTAATATCCGGGGGAGTCTGTGTTCCATGGTGCACCCTTTGGAAGACACCCGAAGGTTTGTAGACTGAGCACTAGGAATCCAGAACCATGGGCTTCATCTTAGCTGTGTGACCTTGGGTAATTCACATCGCTTCTCTGGCCTTTAGTGTTGTCACGGGATCAAAGGAAGAATTGGATGAAGTTCACCAGCAGCAGTTTTCTCAGCTCTAACATTTTTTGATTCTGTGAGAAATGGTGTCCTTAAAAAACAAACACTGTTCAGATAGTAAAAGCAAAAAAACAAAAACAAAAGCAAAAAACAAATCCACTGTACAGTATTTTGCTTTTTGCTTTGCCTTCTCTTCCTTTTTGGCTTAATTTGCATGAATATTTTGAGATTTGAGCTAGGAAAATCCCAAGAGACTGGCAGCGAGTAAAGAAAGGCTGGATTGCTCTTACTGAAGTGATGTGGTACTTTTAGAATTCCAGGATATTAATGCTGACCCTAGAAATATGGCCCCTTCTGAACAGATTTACTTTTACATTGCCAGAGCACAGAAAGAAGAGATGCAAGGAAGAAAGTTCCACCACTCGAACTGAGCCATTTTAATAGGCAGCAAGTTCCCCGTCACTGGGAGCATTCAAATGGAGACTAGATGTTAGCTTGGCAGGAGTAACAGAGAAGAAATTTTGTCTTTTCAGAGTGTTGTGGCTGAAAGGGATGGTACAGATTATCTACACGGGTCCCCACATTTTACAGATGAGGAAACAAAAGATCAGAGAGTTTATATGGATTTCCCAAGGTCACACAGCTAGTCAATGGCAGAACTGGGAGAAAGACGCAGGATGTTCCTTGTTCTCCACTGCATTATTCTGCATGCCTGGAATTCATTTTAGTTTCTTTGAGAAGTAAATTCTCTCTCTGAACCTCTGTTTTCTATCTCTTTAAAGAAGCAAAGTCATTTAGTTTGCACTGGAAAACTCTTGAGGTTGCCAGGTACTGTGGGAGGCTGACAAGACTGGAAAGTTTGAAGTCAACCTTTTGCCCTCAGAGTTCTTCTTTGAGCATGGCAGACCAGCCACCAGGCTTCCGATGGCTGCACAGCACCCTTGATCCTCTGAAAGACAGTCCCACTTGCTTCATTCGTGCGATGTCCGTCTCCACGGGCAGCTCTGAAAAACCAACCTGAATACAAGTCTCTTCTGCACAGTTTGAGAGCAAACCACTGCCCCCAGAGAGGCCACAGAAAACAGCCTGAAGGCAGCGCCGTTTGTGGTGTTGGTGTCTTGGAGCTGGGGTTTCCTTTGCTATCTGCTTGACAGAATCCACGTTTGCTTTCTCAGTGCAGCTGGTAGTGGGTGTGTGTGCAGGGTAATGGCCTTTTCCTTTATTATCCGACTGCTTTTATTATCAAAATGCTCTTGGAAGGGGGGGGAACCAAAAATTGCTTTCAAAGCAGAGAGCTGTGGCTGTGACTGCAGAGGAACAGGTGCCTAACGCAGATCTGATTTTATCCTGAGCTTTTCCCCCAAGGCAACCCAAGAGTGGTCAAGGAGAACGGAATGAAATGCTAGAAACTTTTGAGGTTTTCTCTTTTCCGAAGAATGATAGAAACAAAGACAGAGGAGCCTCTAGTAAAAATATTTGAGTTTTAAATAAGCTATTTGTTCCTTTTATGTTACAGGGTATGGGATTCAGTTAGACCTCAAAAGAGCTTCTCACAATGAGGAAGCTAGGGACCTTCGGAAAAAGACAGCCCTGACTATCTGACAGGCTGTGCCTGGGGTCTCTGCTAAGTCGAGAGGGCAGGTTAGATTAGGAGAGATGGGCCTTATTTTTATTTTTCCAGAGTTAACACTGAAGCACTACCTTTAACCCTACTCTGATCTCTTGGTCCCTGCACTGTAGTGACCACAGGTTCTGTTGACAATTTCCCTTTGATCCCACACCTACAGTCATTCCCTAGTTTAGCTCACCACCATCACTTGCCACTTGTACTCGCATTACTGGTTTCTCACTGGCATCCTGCCTTCATTCTCCACATGCTACAGTTGGCTCCTGAAGACAACCTTCTCAAGACCAGACTTAATTCTGTGAGCCCCCTGTTCAAAATTTTCTGATGTCTTGACCCTCAAGGCCTCTTGTGACCTACCAGTTCTCCTCCCTGCTGACTTAACCTCGGAGCAGACCCCATCTCCAGTCTTTTTATTGTTGTTATCTGAGATCTGTGGACCTTCAGAGGAAAGCTGTGGCTTAATCCACACTCTCCATACTTGAGGATTATCAACCACGTGACCAGGTTTAGCAGTGTGTTCCCACCCCTTGATGCCGTCCTATTTATGGTGCAGAGGGAGCATCATGATTTCTCCTCTGAGTAGGACAACTGGCTTGAAAAATGTTTATTCATCTGCTAGATGTCTGTTTAGACAGCAGGCTCTATGCTAAGTTCCCAGGGTACATTAGCAAAGCAGACAAGCAAGATCCTTGCTTGTGGGCAGCTTAAATTTCAGTAGGAGATACAGAAAACTAATAGCTAACTAAATAAAAGTGGTAATTATGGGTGGAGCTTACCCACGTGGTATGTTGTATCAGAGTAGGGAGGAATGCTATGTAGACTTGTCATCAGTACTTCATAGACTTGCTCTATGGCAAGATGTTATTTAACTTGAAGTACAAAGAATAAGAACTTACAGAGGACTGTCTTTGGAGAGGGAATGGACCTGGAGAAAATGGTGGCAGGCAGACCACACACAGTAGGAAAGGGCATTGTGCCAGCTGACTCTTCCCTTCTTCTGGGAGAGGAACAACAGAGGAAAGCCCACAAGGCAATCTGCCACCTTCCCTCCTTCTATTCAACATTGTAATTGAAGTCCAAGCCAATGCATTAAGGCAAGAAAAAGAAATAAAAGGTATAAATATTGGAAAAAAGAAGTAAAACTTTATTTGCAGACAGCATATTGTATATATAGAAAATCTAAAGGAATTAACTTCTAGAAAAAAGTTAATTTATCAAGGTCAAGGTCACAAGATACAAGTTGAATATAAAAATGTCAAACGTATATCTATGCCAGGAACAAACAATTGGAAAAATGACAGTAACAATAACATTGTTTACATTAGCATCAAAAAATATGAATTACATTACAATAAATCTAATAAAAGATGTGCAAGACCTCTATACTGAAAACTACAAATCTTACTGAGAGAAATTAAAGAAGTCCTAAATAAATAAAGTGAAATACCATGTTATGAATTGGAAGACTCAATATTATTAAAAATGGTAATTCTCTCTAAACCAATTTATAGCTTTGATGCAATATTAATAAAAATTCAAACACGATTTTTATAGGAGTTGACAAGCTCAAAAATTTTATGAAAATGAAAAATCTCTTAATTTTGTCAAAATGAACAAAATTGGAGGACTTATACTACTTGATTTCAAGACTTATAAAGCTATAGCAATCAAGACAGTGAAGTAATGATTGACATGTAGATAAATGGTACAAAATAGACAGCCTAGAAGCACAATGGTACGTATATGGCGGAATGATTCTAAACAAAGGACTCAGTGAGATTCAATAAAGTAAAGAAACTCTTTTCAACAAATGATGGAACAACTGGACATCTGTGATATTGTGATTTAGAAGAAATATATATCTGGTCATTCAGATGATCGAAATATATTTCTCATATGTATTTGGTCTTCATTCATGGTTCCTGGCCCACAGCTTCCCAGACCTTTAGAATTTCCTAAGCAATAGAACAATGGGAGTAGCTTTTGTCATAATATTTTATCTCTTGTCCTCAGTTTCTGAAATCACTTCAGATCCCTAAAGGTGAAATGGGCATCTTGTTTGTCATTCATAACAAGCCAGTTTCCACCATAAGTGGGTTTATGTCAATGAGTTGACTTTTGGAAAACATCTGAGAAGGGGGGCTGGTTGCCAGGGAAACCAACCAGGAATGGAAGGTTGGAACTTTCAGTCCCACCCTTTCTGCGGAGGGGAGAGAGGAATTAACCACCAAAGACCAGTGATTTACTCAGCCACACCTCTGTAATAATGAAGCCTCCACAAAAATCCCAAAGGAGGGGGTTTGGAGAGCCTCCGTGTTGGTGAACATGTAGAAATTTGGGGAGAGTGGTAAACTCTGAGAGAGCAGGAAGCTCTGTCCCTTTCCCGCCCTTATTTTCTAGCTCTTTTTCTGTCTTTGTTTCATCCTTTTTTCCTTGATCTCCACCTCCTTCCCTGGTGTTTTTTCCCCCCACTCTGTCAGCACCTCAGAAAAGGAAGGGATACATTCTTGACCACAGATCACTTTGGGAAATTCATTGCTCTGCAATTCTCCACTAAATCCCTGATAATGGGCAAGTAGTGAAGGGGAAAGGCCACAGGTAAGCAGAAACATGACTGAATAAATGCACAGGAAATGCTGAATTGATTTGGAAGAAGTGCCCTAGCAGGGTGCCGCCTGAGGTGCATGTTCCACAAACCACATTAAGATTACTCATAGGACACCTTGCTTGCTCCATCTCAAAGAGTTTGAAGTATTAATTAATGAGCCATTAGTTAAGCCTCATTAGTTATCGCTCTAATAAAATGGGTGCTGAAGCACGAATCTCAACCAGTTTGAGTGTGTTATTGCTATTCTACCAGACCTCTCTAATTCGACAATTAGGAAGCATGAAATGTAGTTTAATAGACATAATTTGATGATATAAAATTGTTCATCTGGTGTGAGCCGTTCATGTTCATTAATACGTCTCAGGTCACGTGGAAAATGACTCTTTTCAATTGGACCTACAAAGTCTGTTTGTTTTTCCTCCCTGTCCTCTAAACTACCTGTGCTGGGAAACCAGGGGCGAGGTTTTTCTGATGCAATCTCTGTTATCAGCTCTGCTCTTGGGCAAGCCACACCATCTTGTCAGGCTGGACGATTTTGTTGAAGTGCCTGTCTTGACTGCACAATTAAATCAAGCTCTGGGCATAGAAACCCCAGTCTTATATCTCATGTGTATCCCCCTAATGCCTAGAAGTTATGATTAACAAGTATTTTGAACTAAATTAAACATTGAATTTCAATCACTGAATTGAGTCAAAAACAAAATGAGAAAACCTTCATGTGGAATTCAGTGAGTTCACATAAACAGTAGGTAATTTATTGTCATGTGTGTTTCTCTGTGCAGTGGTTCCCATTTCACTTAGTCTTAGAGAATTAACAGTTTTATAGCTTCACAGCTTCTTTTTAAAAAAATTTTATTTATTTATTTTTGGCTGCATTGGGTCTTTGCTGCTGCATGCGGGCTTTCTCTAGTTGCAGCAAGTGGGTGCGTGGGCTTCTCATGGCAGTGGCTTCTCTTGCTGCGGAGCATGGACTCTAGGCGCACGGGCTTCAGTAGTTGTGGCTTGTGGGCTCCAGAGCGCAGGCTTAGTAGTTGTGGTGCATGGGCTTAGTTGCTCTGCGGCATGTGGGATCTTCCCAGACCAGGGCTCGAACCCGTGTCCCCTGCATTGGCAGGCGGATTCTTAACCACTGCGCCACCAGGGAAGCCCCCTCACAGCTTCTTTCACTGATCCTCCACTGGCTTCCCAACACACCACCAACCAGCCCTGACACCCTCCTGCCTCCTTCATCTGCATTTGAGTATCCACCATCATCTTTGTCAAACATAAAATCCCTGGTCAAGCTTCTTTCTGTTTTGGCCTCCTCTTCTTCAGTTCCTGGTTTTATCGTTCATGACCCTTTGGAAGTTGCTTCTCAGAGAAACTTTGATGATTAAATAGAACTTAGGGCCTGCATCCACCTGCACCACCTGCATCTCTATTTAGTGCCTCAGTCCCCAGTGTCCAAAACCAAACTCAGCATCTGCCTGCAGAACCTGCCACTTGACTTGTTTCATAGTGTGGCTAATTGTGTCGCCATCTTGGTCACCCAAACCTAAAACATTGAAGCTGTTTTGGACTTGGGTGGCCATGTCCCAGTTTGGATAGAATCATCCTGGTTTACATCTATTGACCCTGTGCATTAGTTTCCAAATACTACAAACTAGGTGGCTTAAAACAATAGGAATTTATTTTCTTACAGTTCTGGAGGTTAGAAGTCCAGAACTTGGTGTCTGTTGGATTGGGTCCTTCTGGAAGCTCTAAGGGATGATCCATTCCACGTCTCTCTCCCAGCTTCTGGTGGTCGCCAGCGATGCTTGGTGCTTACAGACACATCACCCCAGCCGCTGCCTCCACGTTCACATGGTGTCTTCACGTGGTGTCTCTTGGCTCTTATAAGGATGCCAGCCACTGGCTTTAGAGCCCAGAGTCACCCAGCGTGACCTCCTTTTAACTTGATTACAACCCTATTTCCAAATGATTAATACTCGAATGTACCTTTTCAGGAGACGTGATTCTAGTCACTACCCTATGCAACGTGGTTAAATGTCCCTTTTAGTCTTCAACGTGCCTGGTTTGGGTGGTAAATTGTATTGTCACCAAAAACTTTGATGCCCCACCCCTTCCTCATCATCTCATCCACGCGCAGAGCCAGGAGGGAAGGTTTCTTGGGTTTTATTTCTGTAAATCTGCGCCCACACCAGGCACCTTCCTTTCTGACAGCTCCCACTCCGTTTTATCTCCCAACATTTGCCCCCGTTGGGCGCCCCCTACTGACCTGGTCCTAATCTCCAGCTTCAGTTTTCTGGCTAACACACCAGTTCCTCATTCCCAGGTTGAACTACTAGTCGTCTGCATGGCAGATCAGCCTCTTCAATGGTCTGTTTATCTAAGGGAAAAATCATTCATCCTTTGAGTAATATATAATTTGGAATTCGCATATTTGAACCTCTTTCTCCTCCTATGGGGATAATGCCTGGGACTATAAAATATTCTGCTGCTTTTTTTCAGGACTAAATTAAGCATATATACCACGGTTGTTGATATTCATTCTTACATCCTTAGGGCTTCTCTTTAAATTCTTGAATGAAGAGTAGGATGAGGAAAAGAACTGGACACAGAAGAGGGACCGTCAGCCGGAGCTCAGACATTGGCCAATTATTTAGTAAATAGAATATGATGTGCTTCTCTGGGTAAATATCAGAACGTTGAGTAAAGGGCACTCACGATGTTCTCGATTCTACTTTTTAGTTTGTAACAACTTGGTGTAGCTTGCTTTGTGTTCCTAAAAATCTGTGAGATCATGTGGAAGCAGATTATTTCAGAACCCGAGTGGTCCTGAGCCAGAGACTGTAGGAGGCACACATGACGTCTGTCTGCTTTTTCCTCCTCGCGACCAAGATTGTAGTGTTTCTGACTGAAGAAAATTTGAGTGGTTTCTAAACAGCCAGTCTGCCCTGAATTCTGCTACATAAATGCATAACAGGTCACCAGCAGGCAGGACAAGATGGCTGATTGTTTTAAAAACCTTCAAAAGAGGGGTGGTGTGTTTCTCTTATCTAGTACCTCAAAATGAATGCTTTGAGAGAACCAGCCAGCTCTGAGTGCAGCTCATCCTGTTCAATTGTATTAAAAATAGAATTAAAAAAGAGAAACATCTTTTAGGAACAGGTTTAGGATGGACTGGAGGATTCTGACATGGTTAAATGTTAATCTTTGGCATTTGGACCTAAGTACTACATTAAACCAGCTAAGCTTCAAAGGACAGGACACTGACTGCAGTGTATTCCAGGGTGATTTTCTTTTGGCTCTGGCCAAATCACTTGGAGCAAAGAGGTTTTCCTAAAAGAAAAGAAAGTAAGAAGAAAAAGAAGGAAAAGGGAGAAAGAAACCTTTCTGGCATAGTCAGAAGAAATGCTAACGGGGAGGGCTGGGGGATAACTTCTCCAAGGAAAAATGTAAGCAGATGAAGGCTCTGTCAGACCCTGCAGCCGTTGAGTGACTGAACCACGTGACTGGGTCCTTATTTTTCCTAGTACATTACAAAGAGGGTAGAAAAATTCTTATCATGGTGGGCCCCAGAGTGATTAGAAATAGGTGAAGTTCGGTATGAGAAAGATAACAAATTGTAACATTGGTTTTGACTGTTTTTTAATCTGTGTATTTTTGCATGGTAATTAGACATAGTGAAAATACGATGCTAATTATGCAAACAAATCATTATGTACTTAAAGGAAATACACAGTTGACAGGATGGCAGGCCGTCTTCCTTCCAGCTTTCTCTCTTCTTATCTCGCCTAAGAAATACTCTCAGGTTGGGGCTGGCCCTTGCTGCTGAAGCAGGCTCCACCCTCACCTGTGTGGGAGGACCGCCGGCGCAGTCTAGGAGGAAACAAAAGCTTGTGAGGCTCATATTGTAAGCCTGGATCTCGATGCATTTGATTGTAAATGTCGGACCGCTAGATTCCATCACTGGATTCCTAAGATTAATGCAGAGAAGGAAAAAGTGCCATTTTCCTTTTTAAAAAACTTTCGGCTTTTTAGATACTTATAAATAAGGGACCTCCCAGAAGCAGCACAAGAAACAGGGAGTGAAGAAAGGGCTACACCGATGCAAACACTTTTCTGGAAAATAGATTCCTACGAAAATCTTTCCTTTCCATTATTTTTGTCTTTTCTCACTGGAAGGAAGCTTTGAGAAAATGCCCCTGCCTTCTGGAGAGCTGTGAAGCAAGCAGAAGCTCTGATTAAAAAGTGCAGCTTCCCATATGGACGATAATATTTGTTCAACCCAGCCTAAGAGCCTCTCATTTGGCTGGTGATGATGTCCCAGGGGAACTGACAGCTGAGGAATCCAAGAGCTGCAGGTGAAATAACCACCTCCTCTGTCTCTTTCCACAACCTTCATCCCTCCCCCATATCCAGGGTCCTGATAAGCAGAGGACGTTCAGATGCAGGGAGTACACAAATCACAGACGAGGGACGTTGGGGACCGAAGGCAGTGATTAGCTTAATCTTTGGGCTAATAGGAAAAGGAGTGATTCTAGGTCCACTTGTGGGTGTAGATAAAGCAGCATCATAGCGGCTTATTGATGAGACACTGACAAAGATTCTTTGCTTGACCAAACTTTAGTCAGGCCTCCTGAGCCACCTCCCTAGCCCCATTTGTGTGCTTCATTGTAGAAACCAGTTTCAGCAAAAATCCTTCTAAGTCAGTTTAGCAAGAATTCCCCACTATCAAACTCATCCCTACCATCCCCCCCCTTCCCACTCAGGTGATAGCTGATCACCTTGTCCTGCCCTTAGCAAGAATCCTATTGGGTCAGCTCAGCCAGAATCCCCCCAGACTTGAGGTCTCCTCTTAGTAACTCCACCCACAAATGCTGCACCCTCCCCACCACTTGCTCCTTGGCTGTAAAATCCCCACTTGTTCTGGTTGTATTTGGAATCGAGCCCAGTTCTAACCTGGGCTCCCTCATCCCCTATTGCAGTCATTTACTGAATAAAATCTATCTTCTTTAACTTCTGTCCAGCTCTGGTTTTTCTTTGACAACACTAATGCGCTTCAGGTAAGATTTTCATCCGCTTTCCAAACGTACCGGCGTTTGCTCTGTGACCGTTCACGGGGACAGCATCCTTTTCAGACCAATCCCTGCTTCCATATTGAGCCACCACAATGCTAGCTGGGGAGTCACTAGTCAAGTGGTCAGCCCCGTAGCCTCTTTCCTGCAGCCCTGAAAAGCTAGAACCCTGGTCTGCTCCAACCGTAGAGAACAGGGGTGAGTTTGGGAAATGCATCCGGGAAGGCTAGCTGGAGTGACGTCAGTGTGAGGATGGGACCTTAGCAATCAGTCACCTCAGAACATTCCAACTGGACTGAAGTCGTGTTAACTGTATCTGTCCTGTTTTCACTGCTGTTCCCACGCCAAACTGGATTTTCAGCAAGCATGGTCAAAACAAAGAGCTAACAAGCTGGGCCGAGCAGCTCCACTTCCTGCCGAAGGGCTGTCCTAAAACTGACAACTGTGTCAAGAAAACAATGGCTCACAATGGAATAACTCAGAGGAGCAGTTTACCTTGCACTTTTTCTGCACTTGGAAATTTAAATTTGTATTCTATTTCTTTTGTTTGTTTTAAAATTAATTGTGTAACATCGACCACAATTCTCTTTCATCTGAGGTCACTTACTGCCTGCTTCTGAGTGTTAAAATGTTTCCTTTTTTTCATGAACTGATGTTTATAGTGAAGCTGAATCCGGCCTCTGTACCCTGACACCGCATTAAATCTTGGAGACAGAGCTCTGGGTGAAGTAGAAAAGAATAGCTTTATTGCTTTGCCAGGTAAAGGGGGTCACAGTGGGCTAATGCCCTCAAGACTGTGTGTCCTGACCTGGAATGGGTAGTGAGGAGTCTTGTAGTAATGGTTCAAAGAGGGCGTGATCAGCTCGTGGACATTGTTCTGATTGGTTGGTGGTGAGGTCATCGGGTGTCAGTATCATCAACCTTCTGGTTCCAGCTGGTCTGGGGTCTATGTGCTTGTGGGAAGCATACTGTTAACTTTTCCCACCTGGGTTTCAGTATCTGCAGAACAGCTCAAAGATACTGTTATGTGTATCCCTTGAGGGGGAACCAGGACCCTGCCCTGAGGCCACACTATTGTTTCTTTTGACTGCTCCTCCGTCTCCACATTCCTAATTAGTAACTGTTTGAACCTCCCCATTGGAACTCAGGGAAGGTCCTGGAGGCTGAATGAAGCCTATTTCCTGTAATCAAGAAATGGGGGGGGGGGGGTGCTTCCCTGGTGGCGCAGTGGTTGAGAATCTGCCTGCTAATGCAGGGAACACGGGTTCGAGCCCTGGTCTGGGAAGATCCCATATGCCGCGGAGCAACTAGGCCCGTGAGCCACAACTACTGAGCCTGTGTGTCTGGAGCCTGTGCTCCGCAACAAGAGAGGCTGCGATAGTGAAGAGGCCCGCGCACCGCGATGAAGAGTGGCCCCCGCTTGCCGTAACTAGAGAAAGACCTCTCACAGAAACGAAGACCCAACACAGCCAAAAAAAAAAAAAAAAAAAGATTACTATTAAAAAAAGAAATGGGGGAAAATGGAAATAAAAACAAAAATAAACAAATGGGACCTAGTGAAACTTAAAAGCTTTTGCACAGCAAAGGAAACCGTAAACAAGACCAAAAGACAACCCTCAGAATGGGAGAAAATATTTGCAAACGAATCAATGGGCAAAGGATTAATCCCCAAAATATAACAGCTCATGCAGCTCAGTATTAAAAAACAAATAACCCAATCCAAAAATGGGCAGAAGACCTAAATAGACATCTCTCCAAAGAAGACATACAGATGGCCAAGAAGCACATGAAAAGCTGCTCAACATCACTAATTATTAGAGAAATGCAAATCAAAACTACAATGAGTTGTCATCTCACACCGGTCAGAATGGCCATCATCAAAAAATCTAGAAACAATAAATGCTGGAGAGGGTGTGGAGAAAAGGGAACCCTCTTGCCCTGTTGGTGGGAATGTAAATTGATACAGCCACTATGGAGAACAGTATGGAAGTTCCTTAAAAAACTAAAAATAGAATTACCATATGACCCAGCAGTTCCACTACTGGGCATGTACGCTGAGAAAACCATAATTCAAAAAGAGTCATGTACCACAATGTTCACTGCAGCTCTATTTACAATAGCCAGGACATGGAAGCAACCTAAATGTCCATCAACAGATGAATGGGTAAAGAAGATGTGGCACATATATACAATGGAATATTACTCAGCCATAAAAAGAAACGAAATTGAGTTATTTGTAGTGAGGTGGATGGACCTAGAGTCTGTCATACAGAGTGAAGTAAGTCAGAAAGAGAAAAACAAATACCGTATGCTAACACATATATATGGAATCTAAGAAGAAAAAAAAAAAAGGTCATGAAGAACCTAGGGGTAAGATGGGAATAAAGACACAGACCTACTAGAGAATGGACTTGAGGATATGGGGAGGGGGAAGGGTAAGCTGGGACAAAGTGAGAGAGTGGCATGGACATATATACACTACCAAATGTAAAATAGCTAGCTAGTGGGAAGCAGCCGCATAGCGCAGGGAGATCAGCTTGGTGGTTTGTGACCACCTAGAGGGATGGGATAGGGAGGGTGGGAGGGAGGGAGATGCAAGAGGGAAGAGATATGGGAACATATGTATATGTATAACTGATTCACTTTGTTATAAAGCAGAAACTAACACACCATTGTAAAGCAATCATACTCCGATAAAGATGTTAAAAAAAAAAAAATGGGGGACAGAGGAAGGCTTTTGTACCCAGGAGCTCCACAGGGTCCTGCTTGGTATCAATAGTAGATGGCTTGGGCTTCCCTGGTGGCGCAGTGGTTGAGAATCTGCCTGCCCATGCAGGGGACACGGGTTCGAGCCCTGGTCTGGGAAGATCCCACATGCCACGGAGCAACTGGGCCCGTGAGCCACAACTACTGAGCCTGTGCGTCTGGAGCCTGTGCTCCGCAACAAGAGAGGCCATGCTCGCCGCAACTAGAGAAAGCCCTTGCACAGAAACGAAGACCCAGCACAGCCAAAAATAAATAAATTAATTAATTAATAAAAAAAAATAGATGACTTAAGTGGTTTTACATTGACTTTGGGCAAAATAAAAAAGTTGATCACCATATGAAACTAAAAAAACACAAACATGCTGGACCATGGCATTCAAACATTTTAGAATCTCTAGAGAAGATGCCCACCCCACTTATTTATTCATCAAACATTTACTGAGTATCTACTTCTACACGAATGTCCTAAGGCAGCACCATTCAGGAGAAATAAATGTGAGCCACCTATGTAATTTTGAATTTTCTGGTAGCTACATTTTTTAACAGTAAAAATAAACAGGTGCCTAATTTTAAGAATACATTTTAATTAGCACATTGCATTCAGAATATTATTTTGACATATAAGCAACATAAAAATGTTATTAATGGGCTGTTTTACATTCATTTTTTTTCATATTAAGTGACTGAATTCTAGTTAGTCTTTTGCTCCTGCAGCCCCTCTGAATTTGGACTAGACACCTTTCAGGTGCTCAATAGCCCCAGGTGGCTTGTAGCTACTGTATCAGACAGTGCAGCTTTAAGGAGTTGCAAGGTTTAAAAATAGAGGGTCTTGGGGACTTCCCTGGCGGTCTAGTGGTTAAGACTCCCCGCTCCCAATGCAGGGGACCCGGGTTCGGGAAATAGATCCCACGTGCATGCCACAACTAAGAGATTGCATGCCACAACTAAGGAGCCCAGGAACTGCAACTAAGGAGCCCACCTACTGCAACTAAGGAGCCTGCCTACCACAACTAAGACCCGGCGCAACCAAATAAATAAATTAAAAAATAAAATAAAATATTCAGTCTTCCCTTTAAAAAAAAATAGAGGGTCTCTAGTCTCATAGAGAGGAGATAAATATTGTACACGATTACCATTCAAGGCAATAAGAAAGAATAAGTGCACAAAATGGGACTAAGCCTTGCCCTGTGAAAGTACTTATATTCGTGGGGATTTGGGAAGGTTCTGTGGGGATGGGGAGCCTGTGGGGAAGTTGAAAGATGAGCGATGGGAGGGGCAGATAAAAGGATTCCACATGGGAAGACTAACTGGAGTGGGGTAAATGTGGGTTGTACTGATGCTGGGATGCACAGCCTGAGGATCCCAGCCTCTGCCTATCACACGCTCACCACCACCTTGCTCAGGGAAGCTTCTTCTAGCTGATATCACTGAAGGATGTGGTTTTCATCTTCTACCTCTGTGGTGCCCTCGCCCGAATCTCTGCCTTGGGGAAGGGTAGGGAGACCTCTGTCCCCATCCTTAGTTCCTTCCATGGCCACTGAGCTGAGGGAAAGCAGCTGATTTTTGTACTTGTGCTTTTGCACTTCTTCGAGTTCTCTTCTACCCCTTTTGGCAGTTAACTACCTTCTACTAGTTAATGATTCTTTGGATTAAAGTTTCCTTTTTCAAGTAAGTGGGGTCGGTTTTGTCTCCTGTTTGAACATTGACTGATATTCTCATTCACTTTCTCTCTCTCTTTTTAAAAATTACTTTTGTTCTTCTTGTTGTTTTTATTTGATTTTAGAAGGGAGGCTCGGGCACACATGCCTCTGTTCCGCACTTAAGCAGATTTGTTCTGGCATCATTGTGTGTGCAGCAGGCTTGTCCGTGCTCTGCTCATATGCCTCAGGCCTCAGCACTTCAGCGTACCCACCTACGCTGCTGACATCTAAATCTCCTTATTGTCAGCTTTTTCTGAAGCTGCAGAGTTGCTCTGCCCAAGCACATGGCAGTTCAGATGTGCCAAGAAATTAATACATCCTAAGAGCAGGTGTCAGCCACTGACCAACAAGATTCAGGGTACAAACACCCCAGATCCTTCGCCCTGCAGTCAGGGTAACCCTGAGGTGTGTGTCCTGTGTGCCCCCCAGAGTTCTCCACGGGGTGAAGCTCCAGTCACCCTCAGCAGTGGCGGCTTCACAATGCACCATTATTGGCAGTGTTAATCCCCTGTTTTGCGTATTGTGCTTCCTGGGATCACCTTGTAAATAAAATACTTTCACTGGAACCCTTGTTTCAGATCTGCTTCTGCAGGAACTCAGTTTAAGACAGTCTGATACCCCAAGTTCACTGGGGTGACATATGTTAGGTTACAGGGTGATTCGCCACATATAAAAGTTACAGGTCATCAGTTATAAAAGCAAATCATCTATCGCAAGCTGAGGAAAATGAATTGTTCTTTTTAAAATCCTTAATATTCTTTGAAGCTATGAAAACATGTTGCTAAAACATCTGTTTGGTCTAATCATCAGTCAGTTCAGCCAGAAACATGTTTGCTGGTATAAACCCAATACCCAGGGGACCGTTGAAACTTTCCTCATTTCACTTACTCACTTTAGTGTAGCTGGGACACATCTGCCATCTCAACCATCTTCAGAATAAACTGAAATAAGCATAGCACCATTTCCCTAGGCTGCTGTGAGGATAATTCTTAAGTATTGTGAGGCACGTGGCACATAGGGAAGTGTTACCCAAATGTTAAATAACAAATGTGGAATACTGTATTTCAAGGTACCCAGAGAGAAAGATGGCTGTATCAGTGCTTAGAGTTGGTGCTATTTTTCTCCAGTGCACCACTGGTTTAAAAGATATTTTATTCAGTAAATTTTCTGGTCACTTGGCTTTATTCTAAATGTGAATAATTCCTGGTCTTGGTCGTTCTACTGTTCTGCTTGTGAAGTCTGATAACACAGAACTGATAAATCAACATAAGCCTAGAATGGTTAATGTGCTGGGTTGCAAATACGACCCGATCCATCCCTCCTTGCACCCACCCCTTCACCACAAGATTTTGCCGTATGGTACTTCCCACCTTGGGAAACCTGCCGGCTCGTGACGCTGGGCTACACCATGTGACTTGCTTTGCCATGTGACCTGTTGGCAGACACCATGCCAGCAAAGGCTTGACGTGGGCTTTGCCTATTTTAGCTTTCTCTCTCTTGCATCATCTCTGTCTTTGCCGTGAGCACCCGGGTTAGTTTTCTGGAGGATGACAGGCATGTGGTGCAGAGTCGAGTCACCCCAGTCACCCCAGGGGAAGCCAGTCACAATCAGCCGACAGCAAGCCATCCCCCAGCCATGTGAGTGAACCCAGCCGAGAGCAGAAGAACCACCCAACTGAGCTCAGCACAAAGTATAAACCTACGGACTCATGGGCTAAATTTATGCTTATTGTTCTAAGTGACTGAGTTGTGGGAGGTGTGTAGGCAGTTACGTAGGTACATGACCACACATCTAACGTGGGCAAATCGACCAGCCACTTCTGCTGAGATGGGGGCTGGTCCAGCTTCCTTCCTCATCTCCTCAGTGCTGGTGATACTCTCCAGCCTTCTGCACTGCTCACTGCCAAGATTTTCCCTCTTTCAAGAATTCCAAGGCTATTTAATATTTCTCTTCCCTTGACATCATCTGTCTTTCTAGCCTGCTATGAGTCAAATATGGAGGCAAATCGTTCAGTCTTATAATCCTCAGTAAGTTTCCTGGCCCCTTTCACCTTTTATAACTAGAGTTCATTATGACACAGCCGGCAGCAACAAAAATATTTCATTACTCTGACAGACAGCTTAAAATAATTTTTCTTTGACATTCTCCAAGCCATCGTGGGAGCTGGAGAAGCACACAGTGGGTGGGAAGTAGCTGATTGGCAGAGATATTTCTAATATTTTTTTTTACACAAAGGGATGCATCTATAGTTTTCATAGCATTTGACACTTGGGTTAGAACTGCAATAGCTAATTTTCCTCAAACAATTTTAATAATATATTCAGAAGAAGACTCTCTTCTTTCCATGAATACACTTATGAAGCATATACGCAGCTGGGGGCTGCGGGGCCCTTTGCGGGGCCTCTGCATGCCTTTAGCTCACTGTAGTATTCCCTTTCTCTTTCTTCCTTTCCTCCATCAAAGCTCTAAGCTAACCCCACAAGGACTAGAAATTAGTGAAGATTTTACTGGGGAAGCAAAGAATGAAGTCATATTGCCCATCATTTTGCAAAAACTCCATGAAGCACTCTTTCACCTTTTATCCTAGGGAGAAGGAGCTTTATAAGCAAACAGTAATATAAATATTAGTCCCAATATTTAATATTATTTGGGTAACAGCGCGTAGTATGAAATCTCCCTAATTCTGCTTGAAATACAACATAGCTTCAGAAATTTGAGGGCTGCAGAATTTCTGGCATTGCCTCACCGCCTCCTGAATTCAGGTTTTTTTTTCTTTTTTGGGGGGAGATTCCTGGTCACTTGCCAATAAACAGCATTATCCAACAGGAATGTCCCTAAGGGGCAGCTCTGCGGCCAGTTCTAGAGACGAGAGAGACTTCTTGGAGCTTCACTGGCATTTGAAGCCTTAATGGACATCACTGGGGAGGGCTGGAGCAGAAAAGGAAGAAAAATGAAGGCAGCCATTTATCTTCCAACAATATTTGTTTGGGAGAAAGTGTGGGACACCACCATGGGTGCCCTGAGATATGTGTGGGGTTTGTTTTACAGAGTATTGGAGGGTCTGCTATATTTGGCAGGGTGAGAGCCAGCAATGTAAATGTTATTCCTGGTTTTATTCATGTTTCCCTGGGAAAACATGAGTTATATATGAATAGACTCCATGTACTAGAAATTCATCCTTTTCTAAGCCTCTTTAGTTTTGAACGGTATTACTTTTTGAAATTCTTCATTTGCCTTTCATTGCAAATACCTGGTATTATGCATACGGGAACCAAGAGACAGTGTGGGCCATAAAATATTCCCTTCAGCTTCTAATTTTGATTATGGAGCCAAATAATAAATTGGAAATAAAGGAAGAATATTCCAAAATGAGTCATAAGATCCACAAAGGTTTGAAAAAATTATTTTTCACTCACGGATCATATTAGAATATACATAAGCTAATGAATCATATATCAATGCTACTTTCCGGGGTGCTAACAGATGGCTCTTGCTCTGAAGGAAACTGAAATTTACTCATCTCTGTAGAAATCCACGTGGGTTGACAACGCGTGGCGCCAAGTCTAGTGGCACTCAGGCAGCCTGGGTCCATCTCCGCGTCCAGTGCTGTGAAATGGCCTCTCCACAAAAGTCCATCTCCATCTCTGCACAATGGAAGCAAATCATTAGAAATAAGATACAGAGGTGAATGCACTCTACATCTTATTTCCCCTGCAGGGGGACTGTCATATCCTGAGTCAAAGAGGAGGAACTGTAGGAGCAGAGGGTTTTCTCCTTAAAGAGGAAGAAGAGTTACCGTTGGTTAAACTGAATTTGTTTGCATAGAAAAGGGACGGATGTTACTGAAAGTGAAAGGAGAACAATTGAGTTGACCTTCAAGACCCAGAGGCAATGGTCATTGGCTTGGTTGGGTCCGCATGGGCTTCTCTGCAACCTTTCTATCAGACACTCTAGGGGCTGTATCCACATCTTCTTGGTCTCTTTTACCATTTCTTTACCTCTCCCTAGGTTTCTGTTTGTTTTTGCTTATCTTGATTCTCTTCAAAGGCCAGGCATTGGGTTTCAGGAGCCACTTTGCCCACATGTGTAGAGTTGCAAATGCCTTTGAGTTTAAGACACCAAGGTGGCTGTTAGCAAAGATTGGTGAGTGTGGAAAGGAAGGCCCAGCTCCTTACGTTCTAGAGCTCCCCTTAGGGTGGGGTCGAGCCTGCAATCACACCCTTGCTCGGCTTCCTCCCCTCCCCTGGGCTTTCTCCTGGGAAAACCTTAATACATGCCTGACAAATTCTCTTTTAATGCCTCTTCCCAGGAATCCAGTCTAAGGTCCTCTTCAACAGATAGTCCTAGCAATCCACGTGCTCAAAGGGGCTTTCCTGCTCAGTACTAGTGTCTGGTTTAGATTGTAGACTCTCTTACTGGTGGTGCCCAAACACATTTCATCAGAACATCTCAGGAATGTGGAGATGGCAACAGTATTCTGAACTCTCAGGTTTTTTTTGGAAAAATCAAAACTGGAATGATAATAAGCCTCAGTCTTCTAATGACAGGAATAAAAACTGACTTTTTCATTTTAAGAAATATGACTGGGGAGACTGATAAATCAACTCTCTTGGTGAACAAAAGAATACCCCCTCCTCTCGGTCAACAGAAGTTAACAGTTTCCCTATGGAAACCTACTCAAGTTGGAGGTGAGTTAGAAGCTGATTCTGAGTCTGAAGAAAGGAGTCATAATTAGCTTGCACGGGACATTTCATTACGTGAGTTGCTGTGTATTATGGCTGTAGGACGTTTGCCCTGAGAATTGGGAGTGTCAGGTGGTGAATTTACCCAGACACCATGAGGAGATCAGAATTCTCCTGGTCTAGAGCTCAAAGTCACAGCTGCTGGTGGTAGGAACAAATTCAATTCATTACTTCCCGCTACATTTCTTAGTGGAAATTTGTTTTAGGAGGATGGATCCCAGTCAAATTTATGTTCTGTGAGAATATAAATAGACTTTGCATGAGGAAACTGTTGTTCATTTTAATCTGCAGGACTTCCCAGAATCTGTATCTTGCTAATGTGTGTTGTAAATCTCTCAATACAATATTTCCCAAATTTAATGGTCATAAAACCCTGTTTTTCCGAGTCATCTTTGCTTTTATAGACAAGATTGTGAATGGATAAGTTTTCTCTACCTTCCTCCACTTGACTTATTTGTCTCCTTTCTTTGATTTCTTATAAGAGCTATCTGGTATGAAAATACGTATGAGAAGTATATGTGTCTATTATTCTCTTATTCACTTACTATTTGAACTCAGATATCCCTTCTATAAAAATTCAGAATGTATTTCTGGGCAGGGATAGTGTCCATTGCATTCTAAAATGGTATCATATTTTGTTATTTCAGGTGTATATTTCTGTCTCCAACTAGATTAGAAGCCCCTGGATAACAGAGTAGAAGTTAAAGGTTTTTGAGTGAAATTTAACACTGATATTCATATTCAATTATAACAATTAATATCATAGTTCTGAAACTTATCAAGTATTGCCACTGAGAAGAAAAGTTACAATAGCTTTGGGAAATACTCTTAAAATGTAAAGGTTGAGAATTTGCTCTTCACTCTCCCTGACACAGCCCTCCCAGAGAGCTCTTATCACCACTGATTTGTGTGTCTTATCTCTTCACTCTAGACTATAGGCTCCATTGGATCCAAGGCTTTGGTTTCTTGCTGCTGCATCCCCAGTACCAGGCACAGGGCAGATGCTCAATATGTAACTGTGGAGAGAAGGGAGGAAGGAAGGGAGGGAGGGAGGGAGGGAGGGAAGAATACTTATATACACGGTCATGGCACTTTTGTGCTTTTTGCTAGGATGAGACTGCTGCTTTATGCTCATATCTAAAATACATTGATGTCCCATTAAACAGTGGTGTAAGTGGTCATCTGTAACTTCAGTGCTTTAGAATAATTCTACTGGAAGAATAGTTAAGGCATTAATTGTGAATTGAAAGCTACAGTGGACATCTCTTGTTTTGGCCAGCTCATTTGAAACATATATATTATAAGGGAGTTTAATTGATGCTACATCTATTAAACACAGAAGCAACCAGGCTAAAAAGAGGAGAGGAGTTAAGTTTTTTTAAAAAAAAATTAATTTATTTATTTTTGGCTGTGTTGGGTCTTCATTGCTGCGTGCAGGCTTTCTCTAGTTGCGTCGAGCAGGGGTCACTCTTCGTTGCAATGCATGGGCTTCTCATTGTGGTGGCTTCTCTTGTTGCAGAGCACGGGCTCTAGGCATGCAGGCTTCTGTAGTTGTGGCACGTGGGCTCAGTAGTTGTGGCTTGCAGGCTAAGTAGTTGTGGCGCACGGGCTTAGTTGCTCCAAGGCACGTGGCCAAGGATCGAACCCATGTCTCCTGCATTGGCAGGCAGATTCTTAACCACTGTGCCACACGGGGAGTCCCGAGAGGAGTTAAGTTTTAATGTGAGGACTGGGACTAGAGTGGTGGCAGTGGAGGGGAGGTGCCATTATTGGGAAGAGATTTCAAGATATTCCAACACTGCTATTTACACTGTTATTCCACACACTCCCCCAACCCCCCAAAAAAAGAAAACAGAAAATCAAATCAATTGGGAGATTCTGATCCTTTTTTCCTATAGGAACTTATTTCTTACTTTTCAATGAAAGCCAGTGGGAGAAAAAATAGGAACCTCTTTACTAGAACTGACTATAAAATCAACTACTTCTAGAATGCAAAAATTGCTATGATTCTCAATGTCCTAGTGACAGGGTAACATAACAACTTAACTCTTATGTCCCAGATGGTTCCAACACTAGAATTGCCTTTTGTGATAATTCCTTTTTTTTTTTTCCTTTTTTTACTGATACCACTACTCTTCCACTTTTCCAAATTAGAAATCTTGGAGTCCTCCTTGAACCCTGCCTGCTTTTATTACTCTACGCAGCCTACCATCAAATCTTATTACTTCTTCCTTCAACATGCCTCTTCTTTCACCTCGAGTGGCCTACCCTCTATCCCAGGGCACATCCCTATCACTGCCACCTGGATCACTTCAACCTTCTGTTAGCTGGCTCCAGGCTCAGTGAGTGCTGGTCGTAAACCCAGGTTGCTCTGGGGAACTTTCAGGTGATGGAAAGAGAAGCATAGAGAAGCCCAGTTATGCATAAAATTAGAAGGAAGAATTGTTTTCCATGTAGCTCACTCACAAGAAGACCCTTTGTTTTGCTCAAGACCCTTTGTTTTGCTCCCTGTGGGAGGAGTTTGCTTTTCAACCCTTTTGATTTGGGTTTGACAATGTGACTGACTGACTCTTGGAATGTAGGTGGGAACGAGAGATTATCATACTAAGTGAAGTCAGACAGAGAAAGACAAATATTATATGATATGATTTACATGTGGAATCTAAGAAAATAAAACAAATGAACTTATTTACAAAACAGAAACAGACTCACAGACACAGAAAACAAACTTATGGTTACCAAAGGGGAAAGAAGGGGGAGGTCCCCATCTAGCTGCCAATTTACCGGGCTGGACCAGAGGGTAGAAGAGCTGCAGGATGACAAGGGATGCTGTTGGCTGTGGCAGAGGAAACATAAAACAAGCAGAGGAGTTGAAAGAACAGCAAAAACAAACTCAACAGAAAGAGGAAGGAATAGTGAACAACATGCTGGGTTTCATATGGACTCTTCCGAGGAAGAAAAGGAGAGGCATGAGGACAGCGATGACAGTGATGCCTTGTCTCATGTGGCCAGACCTGGAGGGAGCACTGATCCTGCACCTTCTCTTCTGATGGTTCTAACAGCTGAGGGCAGAGGTTCTGCACTGGTGCCCCCTCACAGCCTAAGACATGGAGGCTCAGAGAGGTCTATCGGATTAAAATTTGAGGCTGTCTAACTTAAGGTCCTCAGTGACTGCCAAATCTGAATGTGCCTTAGAAACACCTGGAGATATTTCCAAAACGTAGAACAAGTGAAAGGTGTGGCTTTGTTTGGGCTGATCCAACCAGTTGAAGAGGCTTCCACTATGACCAGGGAGAAAGTCCACATACAGGGCAGGTCTGCTCATGTTTAAATGCCCAATACAGCATAGTCCCAGGTAACTATTAAGAGTAAGTCCAAATGAGCAACGAAGGTCCCAACCTAGAGTCCAGGAGCAAACCAGGAAGAGGCATATGACCTGAGGGGAGAGGTTGGCAAGGGGGGATGCCTTCTGCATATCCAACCACCCTCAGGTCATTGGTAGTTGCTCTTGAGTCTGTCTCCTCGTGTTCTGTACAATGACGCCTGCGTGAGTTGTGGCGGTAGGAGATCCTTACCACTCAGAATCCTGAGTTCTGTGCCCCAGCTTTTGTCCTTCTTTCACAGACCATCCTTGCAAATTCGAGCCGCGCTGGAAGACAAATTACCAATGGAAGGGATTGGGGAGTATAATTATTCTTCTATAGATGGAAAAACAAAGACACCAAGAATTTTATTAGCTTATACATGATCTAATTTCTAGATTTATTTCCAGCACCTAATTTCCAGGCGCTTTTCATGAGTCTTCACTGCCTATGTCTTCTGAAATTGAGCCTCAGCGTTTATACCAAATCAGTATTCCTACAGCTTGTTATTATCAAATAACATTTTTAAGGGTTGTTCAAAAAATAATATTGCTAGGTTGTTTTTGGTGCATTGCATAAAGTATAGTTTTGGTGACATAATATTGCATTACTTAATTATCACAGCTGAACTAATATAAGCCGTGGGTATAAATTGTGCTTGGTATATATCACAGCAAGCTGTAACTGGCTATGTGTTGATATATTATTAGTTTAAAATGATTACTCTTGCATGTCAGGGGTAAGAATGATGCTGTGTGCAAACTCACTGTTTTTTAAACCTGCAAGTTGGACAGAAATTAAAAATCAAGAAAGGTGATCAGAAGAAGTTAAATAAGATAAGAGCACAACACTCTATGTTCTAATATTTGAAAAATGGCAGTGATAGAAGTGAAAGACAGAAGATCTTGCCATGACTCAGAGCCCCTACCCCACCCCAAAGCAGTGTAGAGGAAAGAAGATAGGTGGAAAAAATCTTTAGAGATCTGCCCAAATTTTGAGAAGAGTGAATTAAAAAGATGTGTAGGCAGTCCAGAAATAAATGAAACATCTGTGAAAATAAATGCTCCAACCACCTTGAGGTCCCAACAGAGACAAAAATTCTATCAGGCTTTGCCATTTTGTTTCTCCTGCTTGAAGAAAAGGTGAACTAGAAGACAAAATAATCATAATGACTCTGAACTAATTATCTCCAAAGATGAATAGGAATCTAGCAGAATAGAAAACAAAAGAGGAAATAAATATGCCAAGATTCTTTGAAGGAGCAATGTGGGGGTGGGGGGAAGAGTAGTGAGGCTTGCAGGTGCAGTTTCTTCCTCACTCTTAAAAACTCATCAGTCTCAGCTATATTTTCCCTCCACTTGTTGGAGGATGTGAAATTGACTTAGAGAGAAGCAGGTGATATTGGGGAAGGGAAGAACTGGGAGTGTTTGGTGAGAGTGAAGGCGCTAAGGCCCAGTTTTGAATTGGGAGAATGATCTGAAATGTGCAGATGTCCATAAGTGTCTCCTAGACCAAATAGAGTAAACCTTAGTTCAAGGCAATTAAAATTTTTTTAAAAAAATTTTTATTTATTCATTTATTTTATTTTTTTTGGCTGCGTTGAGTCTTTGTTGCTGCACGCGGGCTTTCTCTAGTTGTGGTGAGTGGGGGCTACTCTTCGTTGTGTTGAGTGGGCTTCTCACTATGGTGGCTTCTCTTGTTGTGGAGCACGGGCTCTAGGTGTGTGGGCTTCAGTAGTTGTGGCACTTGGGCTCAGTAGTTGTGGCTCACGGGCTCTAGAGCTCAGGCTCAGTAGTTGTGGCGCATGGGCTTAGTTTCTTAGCGGCATGTGGGACCTTCCAGGACCAGGGCTTGAACCTGTGTCCCCTACATTGGCAGGTGGATTCTCAACACTGCGCCACCAGGGAAGCCCTCAAGGCAATTAAAATTTCAAAGGAGAAAATAGAAGTATTTCCAACTATCAATCCACTAGACCGTAGAAAAGTCCTCAATTTTCACAGCTTTTAAACTAAAGTTCTGAGAGCAAGAAAAATAGCCTCAAGAGTTCAAGGAAAATTCACCCACATCATTTAAGAGTGAAAACTGAACCTTTTGATACAGTTTGAATTCAATCTCACACAAAATAATTTTAAAAATCATAAATAAAAATATAAACAAATGGAGGCTATTAGCACCTTAAAATCAAGGAGAGTTAATCCCTAAAATACAAGAATGTTGAAGAATTAATAAATATTAATATGATGTAAAATCTAACAATAGTGAAATATATCAATATTATGTATTATATCCATAATATTCTATACATAATTATATCAATGTTAAACAATAGACTAAAATAACATCAATTAAGGGGGAAATTTAAGAACATTTAACATCCATTTTCCATTTCTATGAAAACCAAACCAAACCAAATTGCCTTACAACACACTTGTCTATTACTCAACTCTTTTTTTTTTTTTTTTTTTGCCACACTGCAAGGTATGTGGGATCTTAGTTCCCAGCCAGGGATGGAACCCGTGCCCCCTGCAGTGGAAGCACGGAGTCTTCCGTGCTTCCGTGGACTGCCAGGGAAGTCCCTATTACTCAAAACGATTTTAAAATGTATAAAACTAAAGCCAGGATCTTGTAAGCCAGTATTTGTTAATTTGGGGGAGGAGGGCTTCCCAGTGTCCAATCTTACTCTGTTTGGGAGGAATTTCCCATTGAATTAATTAGTGAAAAGTACAGTCCTTTCTTCCACATCAGAAATCTAAGGGTTGAATGTTCATTCCTCTTGCCACCAGGTAGAGAGGGCTTAGCATGCTCATGCTTTTATTTGGGAATTTAAACCATGAGCGAGAGAGAGAAAAAGAGCAATTATTTGTTATGAAAGAAATATCTTAGATGGTAACTAGTGACAAAGGCAGCAGTATCCAGTGGTGGAGAGCCTCAGAAATAAGATACAAATCAGACAGGTGTTAGTTTTTCATGCTCTTAGTCTGGTTTTCTAGCATCTGTCGACTGTTGGAACTACTTGATAATCTTCCAGAAACTCCTTCCTGCTTAAGGTAATCAGACTTAGTTTTTGTTGCTTGCACCTGGATTCTTGGCTGGAACTAAGACACACTGCTTAATGGTGGTAAGAACAGAAACATTATCATTCAATTTGGGAAAAATACAAGGCTGTACACCATCATTATCATTTTTAACATTGTTCTCAAAGTAATAACTGATGTAACGAGACAAGAAAAAGACATTTGGTTTACATGTTAGAATGAAAGCAGAAAATGTATCATTATTTGTAGACCTTTTTATTGTCTACCAAGAAAATCTAGGAAATAGAAAGAAAGGAACAAACAAACAAAATAAACAATAGAATAATTCAAAGAGATTGCTGTTTACAAAATTAAAATGCAAAACTTAATAGCTTTCCTAGCTACCAATAATAGAGTCTTCAGGACAACAAAACAAATACAACAGTGGCTAGAATATAGGGATATATATTTTTATCTCACCAAGTCCAGAGGTAGGTAACCTTGGGACTATTATGCTCATTCCTATCAGGGAAGCTTCTATCAGTAGAGAAAAAGTGAGATTATATATCGGGGAACAGTTTGCTACCAACAACTTGAAAATATAATTGGAGTAAAGACTTCATTTTAAAAAGGAGGCCAAATAATTTTTAAAAACCAGATATAAACTTAATAAGATGCATAAAATTTTCTATCCCATGTGGAACTCTTACAGAATAGAATGGATAAAATTCTTTTTGTAAAGATGTGGAGAAGATAGTGAAAAGTTGTTAGCAAGATATCTTCGTGGTGCTCAAGTATCACTCCATAGAGCACTTACTAACACCCAAGGGAATCGCCAACCTTCACAGTGGCAAGATCACCTGGACCAATTGATGGAACAGTATCATTAGCGTTGCAACAACCTGATACTGCGGGCTTCCCTGCATGATCCTGTCTGAAGAAGAGAGCATCTCTTGTGATGCATGCACACTAGCCTAGTCAAGCCTTTTGACTTCACTTTAGATTTACAGGAAATATAGAAATATCAAATTGTTAAAGTAAAATACAAAATGGAGACCAAACTTGAAAATTCCTTAAGCAGGCAAAACCATTTAAGTGAAGCTTACATAAACTTACATGTAAGTGAAACAGCATATTCTGCAGAGCGAGTGGAACTTTACTTGGGCTACCTCTTGTAAATGCCTCTGAAAATCATAAATGAAGCTTAAGCTGTTCTCCAAAACTGGCATGCTGTAGCCACTTTTATTTTTTTAAACATCTTTGTTGGAGTATAATCGCTTTACAATGTTGTGTTAGTTTCTGCTGTATAACAAAGTGAATCAGCTATACATATACATATATCCCCATATCCCCTCCCTCTTGCGGCTCCCTCCCACCCTCCCTATCCCACCCCTCTAGGTGATCACAAAGCGCCGAGCTGATCTCCCTGTGCTATGCGGCTGCTTCCCACTAGCTATCTATTTTACATTTGGTAGTGTATATATGTCAATGCTACTTTCTCACTTCATCCCAGCTTACCCTTCCTCCTCCCCGTGTCCTCAAGTCCATTCTCTACATCTGTGTCTTTATTCCTGTCCTGCCCCTAGGTTCATCAGAGCCTTTTTTTTTTTTTTAGATTCCATACATACGTGTTAGCATACGATATTTGTTTTTCTCTTTCTGACTTGCTTCACTCTGTATGACAGACTCTACGTCCATCCACCTCACTACAAATAACTCAATTTCGTTTCTTTTTATGGCTGAGTAATATTCCATTGTATATATGTGCCACATCTTCTTTATCCATTCATCTGTCAATGGACATTTAGGTTGTTTCCATGTCCTGGCTATTGTAAATAGAGCTGCAATGAACACTTCCCTGTAACTTGGAAAACTCTAGTGATACAACTAATCATTTTTTAAAAATTTTATTTATTTTATTTTTATTTATTTATTTTTGGCTGTGTTGGGTCTTCGTTGCTGCATGCGGGCTTTCTCTAGTGACGGTGAGCAAGGGCTACTCTGCGTTGTGGTGCACGGGCTTCTCACTGTAGTGGCTTCCCCTGTTGCACAGCATGGGCTCTAGGCATGTGAGCTTCAGTAGTTGGGGCTCTCGGGCTCTAGAGCACAGGCTCAGTAGTTGTGGCGCACAGGCTTATTTGCTCCGTGGCATGTGGGATCTTCCTGGACCAGGGATCGAACTCGTGTCCCCTGCATTGGAAGGCAGATTCTTAACCACTGTGCCACCAGGGAAGTCCCTACAGCTAATCATTTTAAAGAATAAACACTCTGTGCATTTTCACTATATAAATTGTCTTATCACCATATACCTCTGACTCTCTTTCTACTGTTGGTTTGAGAGCTCCCAGTTCACAAACTGTTCTGATATGCACAACAAACTCTTACTAAATATTATTTGATAGATTTGGTGGTTTTAATTTTGCTATGTTGGGATTTTTGACAAAATGAAACAACCCCTTAAGAAAATAAACATACAAGTCCAGAGCGTGGGATATTCTACAGAGCAAATGGCCTCTTCAAAAAGTTAATATCATAGACAAAAAAAGGTAGAGGACTGTTGTATATCAAAGAGACATAACAACAGAATAAAACAGGTGGATGTTAATTGGATTCTGGTTTTAAAACAAACCCAAATATTTATCAGTTGATGAATGGATAAATAAAATATGGGATATATCTATAGAATGGAATATTTTTGAGTAATAAAAAGAAATGAAGGACTGATTCATACTATAACATGGATGAACCTTGAAAATAGCATAAGTGAAAAAAGCCAAACTCAGAAGGCTACATACTGTATGATTTGATTTATATGAAATGTTCAGAATGGGGCAAATCCTTAGAGACAGAAATTAGATTAGTGGTTGTCATGGGCTGTAGGAGGGGAAATGGAGAATAATACACGGAGAGTGATTGCTAAGTGGGTACAGGGTTTCTTTTTGGGTTAATGAAAATAGTCTGGAATTAGTAATGATGGTTGCATAACTTTGTAAATATACTTAAACCCATGAAATTATGTATTTTAAAAGGGTGATATTTATGGTATGTGAATTATATTTCAAGATAGATAGATAGGAAGATAGATAAATACATAGATAGATAGATAGATGGATAGATAGATGGATAGATGGATGATAGGGCAAAGCTGCAAAAGGCAACAAAAACCCCAAAGCCATAAAGAGCATTTTTGGAACTTTTGTGGAAATTTGAATTTAGATTGGATATTAGATATTAAAGAAATTACATAGGTGTGATAATGATATTGTGGTGAGCAAGAGAACTTCTTTTTTTAGGACATACATATTGATATATTTAGAAATAAGATATCATGATGCCTATAATTTGATAATGATATTGTGATTAGCAGTAGAATGTCTTTTTTAGGAGATAGATATTGATATATTTAGGAATAAAGTATCATGATGGCCGTATTTTGTTTGCAAATGGCTCAGCAAAAAATATTAATAAAATTTAAAAAATCCATAGATAGAAATAAAATATGGCAAGTATCAACAATTTTTGGACCTAAGTGGTGAGTACAGGGATTATCATTTTACTATTGCTTCAGCTTTTTTGTATCTTCGAAAATTTTCACAGAAAGGTTTGGAGAGGTACTGAGGTCCTTAAGAGATCACAAAGGTTAATGGAGAAACACGTAGGAGGAACCAATGATGTGACGGTATCAAGTCTACCGGCATTATCTATACTTTCAAAGTCATCCCAATGGGAATATTACCAGCACTATTTTTGGAAGTCTGCATCATACTAAGGGTAAGCTGGAGAAATAAACATGTGGGAATATCCAGGGAAATTCTGAAAATGAAGGGTAATAAGTAGAGACTGACCTTATGAGCTATTCAACCATTATATAAATCTAAACAATTTAAAAACAGCTTAGTATAGGTGAAAATAGCCAATTTAACAAAATAAAGTAGGGAGTTCAGAAATTGACCCAAATGCACGTGGGAATTGCTTGTATTTAAAGGTGGCATTAAATGTGAGTGGGAACAGGAAGGCTATGTAATAGATTTCTCTGGATCAGATGGCCAGCTCTTTGCCAAAATGCAAATATGAATCTCTACTTGTCCTTATTCCAAATACAGTCTAGATGATGCAAACCTTAAAAACAAAACAAAACATAAAACATTAGCCTACAGATAATTAAATCACATCTTGTATTCCTATAACTGAACAGCAAGCTGAGGCTTAAAAACAAAAAATAACTGAGGCTTATGTACTTGATATTTCCTCAGTGAATGGGTACCATTTGTCCTTGGGAAAATGAGCCATGATTCCTAAAATTTGGTGGTGCTGGGGATTTTCACTGCACTGCATTTAGCCAAGGCAGGCTTTTTTGAAGAGCTTGCTGTTCTGAACATCGCTGAATGTGGGAAGTTATTGTTGCCCCTTGTTTGGAAGGAGGGAGAGGGCTGGTGGTGAGAAAGAGCAGGTTGGAGCTAGAGATGCTCACTGATCGTAACTCAAGGTTAGATGGACTGTGTGAGCAAGCGTGTGGTTCTTTCAAAGACAAGAACATGTGGCTGATACCCAGCATTTTGCAATCTTCAAGAGACATCCCAGGGCCAGCATGGTTAAGTAAATGACAATCTTAGTGCCATTTCCTTACTCAGTGTTGTGCTGTGAGCATGAAAATGGACCCTAAGAGTCACATGAGGTTCACATGGAAAACTAAACGGTCCACAGATCTGCCATCTCCCTAGGAGGAGCACAGTGAGAGCTACATGCAGCTTCTCTCAGATGCAGTTTCACAGCCCTTGTAAATACCCAGGCTTCCCCAAATGTCTGCTGAAGTCAAGAGCCTTATAGTATTTTGCTATGTGGATGAAGTTGATTTGATCTCTCTTTCCCTGGTTTTGGGCATTGGGAAATCCCAAAGATTTCCCCAAATTCTGGAGGCGCTTACATTCTCTTACTATTTCTGTGTAGGGCAGGCTTTACTGAAATGAAGGGTTGGGGAGAAGAGGGATTTAGCATGCCCAAAGAATTAATTTGTCCTAACTGAGTGACATTCAGATGCACCAATGAAATCCCCTTCTGCCTTTTGCTGGTGCACTCCACCCAGATCTTGTTCCCAGGGCGCATGCTCTCTCTCTCTCTCTCTCTGCTCTCCACCTGCTTGGTTGAGCCCACTCCCCTGGCGCTCCTCCCACAGGCTCCCTTCATGGCATGGGTGACTGTGTCTCTAGGACCTGAGAGTATAATAAACTTTGTTTCCTTGTGTCTCTCTTGTGCCCCAGCCTTGTGGCTGCACCTGACTGACTGATGAAAGAATACAAAACAATCCCTAAGAAACATTTGGTGTTATTTCATAAAACTAAAGGTTAACATATCCCAGGACTCAGTAATTTTTGTCTTGGGCCCATACAATTTTACATGTTTTTCAAATGTCTATAAATAAAATAATAATATACTTTCTTCTGGAACTTGATTTTTTTCCCTCAACATTATGCTTGTAAGATTTATCCATATTGTTTTCTGTAGCTTTGGTTGATGTATTTTCATTGCTGGATTGTATTCCACTGTATAAATATGCTACAGTTGAGTTACCCAGGCTCCTGCTGTTGGAATTATGCTGTTGCCAAATGTTTGCTATTACAACATTCTCTTCCAAACATTTTGTATATATATCTTCTTGACCGCATGTGCAAGAGTTTCTCTAACTATGTGCCTAGGAATAAAATTGCTAGGTCACCAGATGTATGTATCTTCAACTTCAACAAATGCTGTCAATTTTCCCCCCAAATGTTGTGTCAGTTGACCCTCCCTGCAGCAGTGAATGAGAGTTCCTTTGTTCTGCATCTTTTCCACACTTAGTAGCCTCAGACTCACAGTAGTCAACGGAAGTTTCTGAAATGCTATCCTACTGTTATTTGAATTTCCATTTCCCTGATTAGTAGTGAGAGTGAATGTATTTTCATATATGTATTCTTTGTTCTCTCTTCCGTCACTTTTCCTTCCATATGTTTTGTCCATTTTTCTATTGAGCGATTTGTCTTATTGATTTGTAGAATCTATTTATGTATTCTGGATAGCAGTCCTTTCTTTGTTACATGAACTGCAGACATATTCTTCCTGGCTGTGGCTAACTTTTTCACTTTTTAATGGGGTTATTGGTGAACAGAAATTGTAGATTCTGGCATATCTACACTTTTAAAGAGTTTTAAAAAAAGTTTTCTTTGTCCTAAGAAATTGTTTCTCATCGTGAAATTGAAAAGACTGTGCTCTTATTTTTTTCTCCTAAAATTTTAAGGATTTAAAATACCATTTTATCTATATCTCATCTGTTTGGAAAGAAGAGTTTTTAAAATTACTATCCAGTTCTAAGATTTTAAAGAATTTGTTATAATTTCTTCTTTTACTTCTGAGTAATTTGGAATTTTTTAAAATTTACAAATATATGGGGTTTTTATGTGGCTTAATTTTTTTTTTTTTTTTGGAACGCGGCCCTCTCACTGTTGTGGCCTCTCCCGCTGCGGAGCACAGGCTCCGGACGCGCAGGCCCAGCGGCCATGTCTCACGGGCCCAGCCGCTCCGTGGCATGTGGGATCCTCCCGGACCGCGGCACGAACCCGTGTCCCCTGTATCGGCAGGCGGACTGTCAACCATTACATATGTGGCTTAATATTTATTGTGGTAAAACGCACACATAAATTTTTATCATCTTAATAATTTTTATATGTATAATTCAGTGGCATTAAGTACATTTACTGTGTTGTACAGCCATCACCACCATCCATCTTCAGAATTATTTTTGTCTTGCACAACTGAAGTTATACGTAAACAATAACTCCCCCATTTCCTCCTCTCCTGGGCCCCCAAAATGAAGGCAACCGACGCTCTACTCTCTGTCTCTATGATTTTGACTGCTCTACATATGTCATATAAGTACTCATACAATATTTATCTTTTCGTGTCTGGCTTATTTAATTTAGCATAATGTCCTCAAGGCTCATCTATGTTGTAGCATATGTCAGAATTCCTTCCTTTTTAAGGCTGAATAATGTTCCATTTTATGTATATACAACCTTTTGTTTATCTGTTCATCTGTTAGTGGACACTCGGGTTGTTTCTACCTTTTGGCTATTGTGAATAATGCCGCTATGAACATGGGTATACAAATATCTTTTCAAGTCCTTGCTTTCAATTCTTTTGGACAAATACCCAGAAATGAAATTGCTGGATTACATGGCAATGCTATTTTTAATTTTTTGAGGAATCATCATACTGTTTTCCATAGTGGCCGCACCATTTCATGTTCCAATGAGCAGTGCACGAGGGTTCCAATTTCTTCACATCCTTGACAACACTTGCTATCTTCTTTATCTGTTTCTGTTTTGTTTGATAGGAGACATCCTAATGGGTAAGAGGTGTTACCTTATTATTGTTTTGATTTGCACTTCCCTGATGATTAGTGATCTTGAGCATTTTTCATGTGCTTAGTAGCCATTTGTGTGTCTTCTTTGGAGAAATGTCTATTTAAGTCCTTTGGCCATTTTAAAATTGAGATATTTTGTTGGCGTTGTTGTTGAATTGTAGGAGTTCCTCATATATTCTGGATATTAACCTGATATCAGACACATGATTTGTAAATATTTTCTCCCGTTCTGTGGGCTATCTTTTCACTCTGTTGTTTGTGTTCTTTGATGCACAGAAGTTTTTAATTTTGATGACATCCAATTTATCTTTTTTATTTTTGTTGTTGTTGCCTTTGCTTTTGGTGTCATAGCCAACAAATTACTGCCAAATCCAACGTCAGGAATCTTTTCTCTCCTTAAACAGGAGACAATAACAATACCTGCCTATATTAGTTTGCTAGGGCTGACAAGGTAACTTAGAAGAAATTAATTTTCTCATAGTTTTGGAGGTTGGAAGTCCAAGATCAAGATGTCAGCAGAGTTGATCTCTCCTGAGGCTTCTCTTCTTGGATGGCAGGTGCTCACCTTCTCTCTCTGTGCTCACATGGCCTTTCTCTGCATGTACATGCACTCCTGGTGTCTCTTCCTCTTCAAGAGGACATTAGTCCTATCAGATTAGGGTCCTACCCTTATGAATCATCTAACCTTCAGTCCCTCCTACGGGTCCTCTCTCCAAATACAGTCACATTGGGGGTTAAGGCTTAAAGCTATAACTTTTGGGTGACACATTTCAGTCTGTAACACTGCTGCAAAATTCTACAAGATATTGAATGTAGCTCATTGAGCACGGTGCTGGTGCACAGTACACAGTCGATGAATGTTAGCAATGGCTGTGACACCATCACTACTGTTATTTAAAAGTATAATTGAAGGTGTGTTTAAAGTGAGCTGAGAAGTTACGTATAACTCTAAAAAGTTCTTGTCACTTTTAAATGCTTGAAACTCAACTCTGCCCCTTATAGCCGTGTGACCTTGTGAAGGTCACCTAGTCTCTCTGAACATTAGTGCCTTCAGCTGTGAAATGTGATAATAACAGTAGCCTCATGTCAGGCTTTTTTTGGCGGGTGAGCATGTGGATTAAAGAAAATAATGCACTTAAGGTGCTCAGCATACTGCCTGGAGCATAAGAAGCACTAAATAAATAGAAGACTGAATACAAATACAAACCTCTAGCTCTACAGTTTATCTGTTTGCCAGTTATGAGCCACTTAGATGGTTTAGACTTCATCACAATGAAAGAAACATGAACAGTTAAAAGTTTCACAATATTCAGACGGTCAAAACCAACCAACTGTTCGGAAGAGGTACAACTATTTACAATTTTTTAAAATAAACAACATTTTATTCCATAAATCCTCAAAACAGACCACACAACAGGTTCATCGTTTCCTTCTGCTGTCTGAATTCTTACTGCTCCCTGGGGTTCCTGGCCCTCCCCTGACTCTTAGGTTCTATTGAATTCCCTTGTTTGTTCAATTTAGGCAAATATATTTCTCTTGCTTGGAATCAAAGACCTTATTGATCCAAATGTCCTTATGGGGCACACATTTTGCCCTGCCTGTGTGCCAGGCAGTGTCATGGGTACTTGACATGTGTGAACTATTTTAATCTTCACAATGATCACATAAAGTAGAAACAACCAACATGCCCATTTTACAGACGAGGAACAAGTGACAGACACAACACAACAGTTAGTCCATGATCTTAACCACTGCCTTTCCATAGTAATAACCAAAATCAGTGCCATCAGGCAATTTCTGACAACATCCCTCAGCACAGGCTGAAGCGATTGTGACAGCGCAGTTCAGAATAAGCAGTCTTCAGGGGGAACAAAATGATTTGGCCCAAGTGTGTGGCTGTCTATGAATCCAAGTTAATCCAGGGATATCTCAAAGTATCTAGGGGAATGAAAAGATTTCTTTTGCATCATGGGTTTCTAATTAAATCTTGTTTCTTTCTGCCAAGGATTTGAAGATACCAAGCCACAAAGAGTTCCAAATTACATACCCTAACAAGTACCAGACTGAGTACGAGCTCAGGTCATCCTGGTGAAAATTCGAACTCTGCCATTTCCTAAGTGTGAGATCTGGGGAAAGTTACTTAAGCTCCCTAAGTTTCCTCACCTATAAAATGACTGAAATAATATCTACCTTACAGGATTGTTGTGATGGATAAATGAGAAAAACATTTCAAAGTAAGCCTGGCTCCTGATGAATAGCAAGTGCTTAGTGCCCAGTTGTCCGTGTGCTGTTACCTGTGGGTCAACCACCCTGCAGGTTCAGTTAAATGTAGAACCATTGCTTAAGTGACGCAAGAGCTTAGGGTCAGGACTCACATGGTATAAAAGCTGAGGGAAAGGACATATTCCTGAATGAACGTCTTCTTCATCTCCCCTTAAAGGTAATCAGAGGAAGCATTTGTCAGTGGGTCCACGATTCTCCCTGGAAGACAATCTTTGGTTGGTTTAACCACATTGGACAATTGGGCAAAGTATACTTTCCAAGCATGGTTGTAGGAAAATTCTAAAGCTGGCATAACCAACAGTCACTTTAGACATATTAAAAAGTAAAATAAAATTCAGAAAATGAGCAAGTCCAACTTTGGAAGGTCAACTTCCTCCAAAATTAGCTGACTGCAGACTGCACATTTGAATGGGTGAGTTGTTTCAGAGGGATGTCAAATATGCAGAGCTTAAGTGAAAGCAGGTAGAGGTGGAGTTAGTTCTAAACCAAAGGTTTTGGTTTTAAATGACTGCTTTCTAACCCTTTTTCCTGACAATAACTTGCATAGGTGGTGATGATAAAACCTCACCAACTGCAGACAAGAAAATGCTTCTTATTTTTTTATATTTATTTTATCACCAAAGGGCATAACGTTATATGTAATGCCACTAAATTTTTTTTGTGTGTGTGTGTGTGGTACGCGGGCCTCTCACTCTTGTGGCCTCTCCCGTTGCGGAGCACAGGCTCCGGACGCGCAGGCTCAGCGGCCATGGCTCATGGGCCCAGCCGCTCCGCGGCATGTGGGATCTTCCCGGACCGGGGCACGAACCCGTGTCCCCTGCATCGGCAGGCGGACTCTCAGCCACTGCACCACCAGGGAAGCCCTGTAATGCCACTAAATTGAATAAGCACCTAGGAGACGGCCCCTAGTGATGTAGACAAGAATGAAGTAGACTTGCAGAGCCGTTGGAATTCTCACACACTGCTGGTGAGAATGTAAATGGTGCAGCCATTGGAAAACAGTTCGGCAGTCCTCCAAAAAGTTAAACATAGGCTTACCATATGACCAGCAGCTCCACTTGAAGGCATATTGCCAGGAGAAATAAAAATATATAACCATGCAAAAAAACCCCAAAAACCATTGTACATGAATGTTCAGCACAGCATTATTCATATTAGACAAACAGTGAAAATGACCCAAATGTCCATGAACTGAAGACTGGATAAACAAAATATGGTATGTCCAAGCCATGGAATATTTTTCAATAATAAAAAAAATGAATTACTGACACATGCTACAACATGGATGAGTCTTGAAAGCACTATGAAGGCAATCACAGAAGACCACATATTGTATGAGTCTGTATGTGTGAAAAATCCAGAATAGGCAAATCTATACAGAGAGGAAGTAGATTCGTGAACGTCTAGGGCTGGACAGAGGGGGTGGGAGTGACTCCTTATGGGCAGTTTCTTTTTGAGGTGATGAAAATGTTCTAAACTTAGATTGTGGTGAAGCCTGCCCAACTCTGTGGATATACTAAAACCACTGAAATGTACACTTCAAAAGGGTGAATTTTGTGGTATGTAAATAATATCTCAATAAAGATGTTAAAAAGGAAAGAACTAAGTAGGTAGTTTGGCTGAAGCATTGGGGGAAAGCATTCTAAAAGTAGCTGTGGGGAAGAATAAGAGATGGGGTATCCCAGACCAGTAAACTCTAGAGCTGTGGTTATCAATTAAAGGCGATTGTGTCCCCCAGGGGACATTTGGCAATGTCTGCAGACATTTTAAGTTGTCATAACAGAGAAGAAGTCTACTGGTACCTAGTGAGTAGAGGTCAAGGATGCTGCTAAACATCCTGCAATGCGCAGGACAGCCCCTGCACCAAAGAATTACCCAGCTTAGAATGTCAGTAGTGCTGAGGCTTAGAAATTCTGCTTTAGCTGAAAGGAGTCAGACAAATAGTAGTACCTACTTCACAGGGTTGTTCTTTGTATTCCCCACCCTACCAGACGAGTCTGGATTAAGTAGAGGTAGGAAGTTATTACCCAAAGGCATCATTTATACTGAGAATTTCACAGTCTAACAGTCTTCAGTCTGATTCTTAGGGTTGCTGACCACCCAGGTTGTGGCTTGGGGGAAATTCACTGACGTTTGATCAATTTCCAAGAGCTGATAGCCTGGAAATAAATAGTATATCTTTAATTTGTTCCTGTAGGCATGTCCCACGTTTAGTGTGTCTTTCATAAACTCTAAGGGATCAAAGAAAAGTTACCATTTATTCTAAAGATTGGAAAATAAATTTGTCTTAATTTTAAAATAATCAGAATTCATTGACGGTGTGTTATTTCTGAATCCAATTTCAAAGGATTATAAAATATTCACAAGGTAGAGGAGGGGACTTTTAGCCATTATCTAGCCCAGAAATAAAGTTTGTAGATTTATTTATTTGATGGAAAATCTGTACAGAAGCCAATACAAACACATGGGAGCTGGAAGCTTCTTCTAGGTTTTCCAGAGAATCTTTATTATCAGCCACACTTAGAGACAAGCCAAGCAGCTAATCAATCAAGCAAATTAGAGGCAGAGAATTTGGGGAAAGGATATGTTACCATAAGACTAGGCACAGAGCAGGTACATGCAGATAATTCTCCTGGAACTTGGGGACATCAAATTGGGCTCAGTTTGAGTGTCAAATACAAATAAGTTGCCAAGGGTCAGGAGATTTGGCTCATTTATTTCCCAGGGCCTTAGGATCTCATTTTTTTAAATGTACAAAATAAAAGATTTGGAGTGAATTAATGTCTCCCTAGATTCATGAAGCTTATTAAATGTCTGGATTCCTAGGCTGAATTCCTAGGAAGAATGAGTTCATAGGTCTGGAGTCAGGCCCAGGCACCCAGGCTTTAAGTTACAGATGATTCTTATGTACATCCCATTTTGGGAATAACTGGACATAATTACTTTGTTGATCCTGGGTGCTGTAGCAAGACAGAGGTCTAGTGCTTAGCATGGTGTGGCATTAACTGCCCCTCTGCACTCTTTGTCCGTGTAAATCATGAAGTGAAAAAATAAAGAAATCTGCCAGGGAAGATGAGAGCCTGGCAAGGAGGGTGCTAAGGGGAGTGCTGGATGATGTTGCTATGGCAACCCCATCCTTTCCCAGCGTGTGTTCTGAAAGGCTGCCTGTGCTGTGCGGTGGGCTCCACCTCTGATGGAGTGCAGATCGTTCATGTCGTCAATTTGGAGATGAGGACTTGTGGATAGAGCAGGATAATTAAATAAAAGCGCATCTGAATATTAACCATCAGCGGCACTTCTCGGTAATCTGAATTAAGTGTCTGGGTGTTTGGTTCAGGTCCATCACAGGTAAAACAAGTGGAGATCTGGTTTCTGGTTTTTGTTTTTTTAGAGATTCTCTGAGTTTGCTACTTTCAAACTTCTTCCCACTCCAAGCCCCCACCTCCTGGAGGTTAATTGTATCTTTATTTGGAGGAATGACAAAAATGTCACAAAATTTTTTGATTGATTTGAGTAGAGCAGCAAATTTAACCTCAGGAGGACGAACTTCTCTTTCACGGAGTCAGTCTTTCTATATCCTTTGCTTTTTTCCCTGTGCTACTTGTAAGATGGTGTGAATTACAAAGAGGGAGGAGGTCAGCTGTGGAATACTAAGTGTGGGCAATGAATGTCCACGGAGAGCCTGACCAATTCAGAGGTAGTTTCCTTGCTGATGGCTCAGCAATCTGAGGTGATGGGCTGGGGGACATCTACAATGTGAACTGTAGTCACAGCTTTCCTACTAACCCATAAAATCTAGTATTTATTGGAGCCTGCTGTGTGCTGCCCTAAGCATTTTCACGAATTACTTATTTAGTCCTCAGAGCAATCCAGTGATTTAGGGTCTATTATTTATCCCATTTTACAGAGAGGAAAACTGAGGTTTGGAGGCTTTCTATGACTTGTCCATGATCCCACTGTGACGTAAGTAGTGGAACAGGCCCAGACATCTGTCTGTCAAAGCCTGTTCTCTTAACGAGCACTGTCTCCTAATTACCCACATGGCTTTTCTTATGTCTACATGAAAGAGTTGAATTAGACAAGAGTATTTGGAATAGATGTCACTTGAAATACGTTAGGGGAATGCCAGTTGAAATAAATTAAATGAGAATTTTTTACAGGACTTCTTAAAGTCCATTTATTATGCTAACATATTCTGATGGAAAACATGCATCCTTTCCCCACATTTATTTGACCTTGGAGCACACTTTCGTCCCATCTTTCAAGCTATTGTTGAATAAAACCCACTTTAGGAAATATGGCATTCGATGATTTTTAGAGTCCTACTAGGATTAAAGCCAAGGTTCTTTCTTTCCCTCACCTGCTAATTCTTCCTGTGTTCTTTGTCTTGCCCCCTCACCTTTTTTTTTTTTGACAACTCAAGTACAATTGATCTATAATAAACTGGACATATTTAAAGTATACAGTTGGATGAGTTTTGACAGATGTATACACCCATGAAACGACCAGTAAGACCAAAATACCAAACATCACGGTTGTTTCCTGTGTCCCATTGCAATCCATCTCTCCCGACACCCCATCTCCAGGCAACCCCTTGTCTCTCCAGTTTTAAGGTGAGTTATATGACTTCTGACCAAGTTGCAGATTATTCTTGGCAATGGTGAAGCGCCACATGGTCTATGCGTCCCTTTACCAGCCATGTGAGGAACTTTTTCTATCAATTTAATTTCCAATCCCTTTTTCTCTTTTTTCCTTTCATTTTCACTAACACAAAATGGTGTGCAGCCCAGACTTTGCACTGGAGCCCTCATTCTGCCCGTCACCATGGCAGGAAGTCCAGCAATGCTCTGACCATCAGGAGAGAAAGAAAAGGCTTTCATGTGTATTTGAGGGAACTAGGAAACATTTATCACCATAAGAAATAGTAAGGCAATAGGAGATAATTAATTCACTGAATTCTTCAAAAAGATGTTTGGCATTTCACAAACATTCATGTGAAGAGAATTAATCAGGCACTGTCTTTATTCATAGAGAAACAAGGGAACTTGAGTTTCTGTACTATTTAGATGAGCCATGTGGCCTGGAGAATGTTTCTTAGTTCAAGAACTATCTATGAAGCTTCTACTGTGGGATCAGCACCTCGCTCGATCCTAGGGATACAGAGACGAATAAAACATGTAGCAGTCACGAAGGAGTTAAAGAGTCAGATGTCTCCATATCATTAATTTTCATCTCAGCATTTAGTTTTTATCTTTGTAGTGAAAAATGAAAATGTTTCACTTATCAAGTTGTCTTTTGTGACAGAGTCAAATGTTTAGAGATTATTTGCAGTAACATTACTTAAATATCTCCTCTAGGAAGTTTGCAAAAACTGATCTCATAGAAAATGGTAGTGTTAAAAAAAAAAAAGTCTTATTTTGCTGTCCTGTATTCATTTCAATTTTTTCAACAACCTTTGACATGATTTAGCTTATTTCAACACCCAGATAACCTGGTAAGATAGGTAGCGCAGATGTTATCGTTCCAATCCAGAAGGTATTTTAGGAAGGCCTCCGAAGGGATAAAGGGGATGATGCTTTTCTATTCTGGTTGAAAGATGGCACCTTACAGCTTGATGGGCGGCGAGATGGCTGTGATTGTCTCCACAAGACAAGATAAATGATACGGTCTGCTCAGGATCACACAGCAGGTTAGTGCCAGAGAAAGGCAAGAATTCACCGTTGGAAGTGAAGCGAAATATTAATATGAATTTGCTGCTCTGGGGGGGAGTGGGATCTGCACATCCAAAGGACAGTGTGTGAGACCCCAGAGCGCTTGAGACAGGAGGCGGGACAATCCCACCCCCAGCATGGAGTGAATCTGACATGAAGCTGACCCAGAATAGATGGTTGTGCCCTCACCACATTCTACCTGGAGCCTTCCTAGAGTGCCTGGACAGAGAGCCGGGCGTCCTCATGGCTGGACAGAAGCCATTGATTGGCCACTTTCTAGCATCTGACTTTTAGGCGGAGCTCTTGATCAGGGCGAAGAGAAAATCACGGGGGGTGATTGTGCCATGTGTTATCTGAGGCATTGGGGTAGGTTCATCCCATGTACCTCCACTAACCATCTTCATTAAATGGTCCTTAGTTTATTAATGCATTCATTGATTAATGCACTCACTAGCTAAAATTTTCCAACGAGTCTTTTGGTTTCCATACAGTATTTTTGAAAGGATGAGAATACTTACCCATGTTCCAAATGCAAACTCTGTGGAAATTTAAAACTTCACATTTTATCTGGGATTTTCTCAGATTTGAACTATATATTCTTTACCTACTGTCTCTTTCACCTTCAACATTTAGATATCTTAAAATTGGATGCCTTTGTTTTTATTCTTTGTTCTATTTCCACACTTAAAAAATATTAAGCTATTAGCTATCATATGATTACTGGTCCAAATTCTCTGTAGTTATTAGGGGGGGTGTTGATCTGAAGTCAGACACAATGGCAGTAAATGACTTGTCAGAGAAAGCCAACAAGTGAGCTGTCAGAACATCGCTCCTGTTAGAAGCATATTGTCTCCTCCTAATCAAATTACCTTATGATTGTCAAGTTGTTCCTTTCACAAAACTGTTTCTAGTATTTTTCCACAAATGGTGTTAAGCTGACTAGCATGTAATTATTTACTCCAGCTTATATTCTTTTTTTAAAATTTTTATTTATTTATTTACGCTGGCTCTTAGTTGCGGCAGGCCAGCTCCTTAGTTACAGCATGTGGGCTCCTTAGTTGCGGCAGGCAAACTCTTAGTTGTGGCATGTGGGATCTAGTTCCCTGACCAGGGATCAAACTCGGGCCCCCTACATTGGACACACGGAGTCTTATCCACTGCGCCACCAGGGAAGTCCCTACTCAAGCTTATATTCTGTTTTTAAATAATGTTATTTAAATTTTCCAGACTTTGGGTATTTAATCTGCTACAAGAGACTTCCGGTTATTTGGGATTCAGGCTGCAAAGACTGTGTCTTATTCACTATCCGTGACTCCCTAGAACCCAACAGACTGCTTGAGACATAAGAGGTACATGATCAGCACTTGTTTTCCCTTGTCCTCTTTCTTTCATCATCATGGAGTTGGAACTCAGATGTCTACTACATGTATGTTAGGTTGGCCCTTGGATCTCAGAATATCTCCCATGTTTCCCCACTGAGCCCAATTCCAATCCTGTAATTCTTCTCACATTTCCCCTGTAGTAGAAAGACAGGGGCATGCATTCACAGCTGCAGGGCGTAGACATCATGATGGGCTCTTCACATACGTTATCTCATTGTATCCTCCCAGCAGTACTTAGAGATAAGTCGTTTTATCTCCTTTTTACAGCTGAGGAAACCTCAGAGAGCTGAAGGAACCAGCCTGATCTGACTCAGGAAGTGGTAGAGTCAGAATCCAAATACAGCCATCTGATTCCTAAGCTTATGTTCTTTCTTTTACATCATTCTGCCTCATTTTCGCAGTTTGCAGTTTCTCTGCACGTTGTTTAAAACATCTTCAACGTTGAGAGTCAGCAGCTAATTTTATCTGACCCTGGCTTCCAAACTTCTAGTACTACTCTCCCCAATCCTTTTTTTTTTTTCCTCCCCATTTCTTTATCTGGATCTACCTGACCTCTCTCTCTCTCTCGAGCTCTGTACCTTATAAATTGCTTACTGTATGTCTCACCTCTGCCCCAGCATCTTCGGACTGTCTCCCCTCCCCTCCGCCTCCACTTTGGTCCAACAGCCCCGTTGCCATTTCTACCAGAGCCAAGGGTCCCACTCTCCATCAAATCACGCTGGACACAAACCTGGCCTTAAAAAACTTCCAAACTGGATAAAAACACAAAGCTGCGATATACTAAACGTTAAAATAGGATTCAAGATTTAAACTGCCATTGAAGACAACAATTTGAGAATGATCACGAGACCATGTGTGGTAACTGTCTTGGAGAGGACATTTGTGTTGCGTGGGATGTTGGAAGAGCGAAACTGGGCCGACCATGGAGCGTGGCAGGACCCAAACAGGTCAAGAAGAGCGTCAGGGGCGAGGCAGTCAGGGGAAACGGCAGGAGGAAACGGGGGGCCCACGCAAACGGGGCAGATTCACAGGACAAGGAAGGAACGTGTTTCTAAAGAGTTTCTGGGTCTCTCCATGAGAGATGATGAGTTCTTTTGAAGAACAGGGCCATTGAAGTTGCAAGGACAGTGTTCTGTTTCGTTCTTTTCATTATTCAGTTCCATCATTTCTTTGCAGGTTTAGAACATTGCTTTAGCATCACAGAGGACAGATAAATTTACAAGCTATGAGTTAAGCGCTGACTTGGGTATTTACTGGGTTCTATAGGAATGTACCTTGCATCTTCATAATTATTATTATTATTGTTCCTTCAATTATATATGTTTTCACCTTTGCCTCTGCTAACTCTTTTTTTTTTTTTTAAGCAATGACTGAGTTGTATATACTAAAATCAAATTCTTCTCTGTCCTCTCATCATAAATTCGTCTGCAGCCTGAATATTCTGACTAAATATTCTGACTGTAACTTTGACCTGACTTCATTTTCAAGACTGTCAAAAGTAATTAGGGACAGAGAAATTTTCCCGCTCAGCATCTAGAATTGCAAAGATACCAAGAAGGAGTCTCAAGTGTCATTAACATCACCTTTCTGCCTGCTTTTTATATCACCCTATAAAATAGTCTGTTTTACAGCCAGCAAAGTCTATTATGGGAGCTGTCCTTCTCCCTGTGGGGTGTTGGATTTTCCCCTCTACTGGGAAGCAAAAAATGAGTTCCCACCTTTGGAAGACAGCATGAGTTTTGTTGTCACACTGACATTGGGCCGTTCAGTTCACCTCCCTGCCTCAGTTTCCTCATCTGAAATTACCTCTAAAGATTTTATGAGGATTCCATGGAATAACGCAACTTGCAAAGTGATTGGCATATTATAGTACTCAATATTAGCTGTTAGGGTTGGTGAGTGTAGCAGTGGATGGGTTTTTTTAAAAAATAAATTTATTTATTTGTTTTTATTTTTGGCTGTGTTGGGTCTTCGTTGCTGTGCACAGGCTTTCTCTAGTTGCAGTGAGCAGGGGCTACTCTTCATTGCGGTGCGTGGGCTTCTCATTGCGGTGGCTTCTCTTGTTGCGGAGCAGGGGCTCTAGGCACACGGGCTTCAGTAGTTGTGGCACTTGGGCTCAGTAGTTGTGGCTCGTGGGCTCTAGAGCGCAGGCTCAGTAGTTGTGGCACACAGGCTTAGTTGCTCTGAGGCATGTGGGATCTTCCCGGGCCAAGGATCGAACCTGTGTCCCCTGCATTGGCAGGCAGATTCTTTTTTTTTTTTTAAACCCCACATTTGTTTGTTTATTTATTTATTTATTTTTGGCTGTGTTGGGTCTTTGTTTCTGTGCGAGGGCTTTCTCTAGTTGTGGCAAGTGGGGGCCACTCTTCATCGTGGTGTGCGGGTCTCTCACTATCGCGGCCTCTCTTGTTGCGGAGCACAGGCGCCAGACGCGCAGGCTCAGTAGTTGTGGCTCACGGGCCTAGTTGCTCCGCAGCATGTGGGATCCTCCCAGACCAGGGCTCGAACCCGTGTCCCCTGCGTTAGCAGGAAGATTCTCAACCACTGCGCCACCAGGGAAGCCCGGGGCAGGCAGATTCTTAACCACAGGGCCACCGGGGGAACCCCAGTGGAGAGCTTTGAATTCATAGACGATAAATTTTTCTTTTAATGAAATTAACAGAAACTGTATTCTAGAAAAACTTTATTTTTCTCCCCAGAAACAGCATGACTAAGAATAGCAATATTTTTGAAGGAATAGAGGCGAAAGGCAGAATATCAGAAAAGTGAAGAGTGTGTTTACTGTCAGGACCTATCTTTCACTCAATAATAACCAAAGTCACTGTATACTTAATGCTTTTTATTTTGTAATGATTTAAGTATTATAGAAAAGTTGCAAGCATGCACCCATATATCCAATCAGGTAAAGATAAAAGCTGAAGGAGGATGCTGTGAACAAAGACAGACTTTCACGAATTCACAGCTTTACCAAGGGCTTCCTTTCTTAGCATCCTCCTCTTCAATTAGTGGAGAAGTAGTAAAACATTTTCAGGACACTTCTGGTTCGTGCACTCTAGTAATGTATGTTCAGGTAAGCATTGCCTCTCAGCTGCAAGATAATCCAGCTTCTCATGATTTAAGATGGACTTTGTTTTAAACACAATACCCTTTTTGTTATAAAAGACTTAATAACAAAGTAATTCTTCACTGTAAAACCTAACTAACTGAGCTAAACCTCAAGCTGACTCAATGAATTGTGATTTTTTTTGCATTCCAATTTCAGAAGAATAAAACAGATGACAAGAAGAAAGCTTTAATTATTCTGAATGGCATTGGGTTACCGGGACTCTCCATCTGAGAATCATGATGTCTGGGGGTCCTGTGTAATTACACGTGAAAAATCTCTGGTTATTAATGTTACCCTGTATAAAATAATCAGTTAAAATGGAGCCGTGCAGTACATAAAGTTTTCTTTTTTTGTTCTTAAAGATTTTTTCTGACGTGGACCATTTTTAAAGTCTTTATTGAATTTGTTACACTGTTGCTTCTGTTTTATGTTTTGGTTCTTTGGCCGCAAGGGATGTGGGATCTTAGCTCCCCAACCAGGGATTGAACCCGCACCCCCTGTATTGGAAGGCGAAGTCTTAACCACTGGACCACTAGGGAAGTCCCAGTACATACAGTTTTCAGTTTTAGCAGGAAGCAACATTGGATGAGACACGTCACAGCCAATTGTTATGGTAAGATTGGCCAAGACAGGTAGCTGCCAATTGTCAGGGTGAATAGATGGTCCCCAAGTTTTAAAGAGAGCTCAGGACAAGGAAATCCCAGGGTCTTAGGAGGGTTCTGGGAGAACAGTTGTCCTGATGAAGGTAAACATGCAAACGGGCCAACAGAATCATAGGCCCTTTTATTCTCCCTACCCCATAGCTACCTTTACTTTATTCCTGCAACAAAGAATCCTCGAAAATTGAGGTGCAGTCCCAGTGTGGCTGGCCTTACCATTATAACTGATCTATTTTCCCTTGCCTGGAAAGCTCAGAAAACCTTGTCTGCCAGAAGTGTCCTGTCTTCTGAGGTAATCAGAAGCCAGTTAGGGGTTCTAAATTTCTGGTTTGGATTAAATGCCATCTGCCGAGTATAGGTGGGATAATCAATCAGGTGTGCTATCATCTCTGTGTTCCCAAAATCTTCCCCAGTCTGCCTGGGGAATTGGAAGGAGTCTAGGCTATAAAGATGAAAACTGAAAAATAAGCCCACATTTACGGGAGACATGTAGCGTCAGTCCATGCTCACATGTGTACACACAAACACAAAAGGTCTAATCTTTAAATTCTCCAAATTTGCATTTAGAAACAGACATTTTCACTGCAGACCTACTAAATCAAAAAGTCCAGGGTGAGGCCAAGCCAAAATCAAAAACTCCAGGGTGAGGCCAATTAATGAGCATTCTAGGGCATCCTGGGGGACCCTAAGGTTGGGGAACCACTATGTTAAAGAAACTCTGGGGACTTCCCTAGTGGCGCAGTGGTTAAGAATCCGCCTGCCAGTGCAGGGGACATGGGTTTGATCCCTGGCCTGGGAAGATCCCACATGCTGCGGAGCAACTAAGCTCGTGAGCCACACTACCGAGCCTGCTGTCTAGAGCCTGCGAGGCACAACTACTGAGCCCGCTTGGCGCGACTACTGAAGCCCGCGTGCCTAGAGCCCCTGCTCCGCAACAAGAGAAGCCACTGCAATGAGAAACCTGTGCACCACAACCTAGAGTAGCTCCCACTCACCACAACTAGAGAAAGCCTGCACGCAGCAACAAAGACCCAATGTAGCCAAAAATAAATAAAATTAAAAAAACCAAAAAACCGAAAAACAGCTTACCATTAAAAAAAAAAAAGAAAAAGAAACTCTGAATGAGAGGAGCCAGTCCCCAAATGGTTTTCTGCTTCTGTTTCAGCTACTTACCCAGGAAATTAAAGCAATGTTGGGGTTATAGGTAACAGTCGTGTGTTGAGGAATGAAGGCTCAGATGTTTATTTTCATGTAGAAATAAGAATCATTCTCATTTAGGTGACTTTAAGGAAAAAATAGTCATAACCTGAAAAGTTTGCATTAATCCTTTTTAGCTCCGTGGGATCTTAAAATCCTCCTAATCTAACACTGCCATACTCTGAGATTCTGAGTCTTGTGCTTAGTAGAGCTGTGAGTTCCTGTCCACTGCAAGCCTTTCTGTGACTCAGAGGATAGCCTCTCCCTGGCATATAACATATTCCTTCTGTTCCATTAGCATACTGCAACAGCGTAAAGAATCTATATAATGATGCAGGCTTTAAGGGGTTCAAAGAAAACAGGAATTGTGCTCACATATGGAGGTGAAATGTCCATTCTCTTAATAGCTACTAGTACTAGAGTGTTTCTTATTTGGAAATGACCAAAAGTAGTTTTTCTTTTAGTAGCTGAGATCCTGAGGGGGGAAAGGGTGTGAAAAGAGGCAGGACTATAAAATACGCCTAAAGAGCTCCGTGTGGCACCAGAGGAGGTATGCGTAGTGTGCCTGAGAGCAGGAGAGAAGAGTGAGAAACCGGTGGGGAGAGAGGAGATACCAGCATGTGGTGATGCTGGAGTTTAGGAGCTGGTGGAGGATGCTCTATGCTTAGGCACCTGGAGGAAATTCCAAGATGCCTGATATTAAACTGACAAGTTTCGTTTTACTGCACCGGGAAGTCTCCTCTTCCCTTACCCTACTCATAAGCATTTTCTGTGGGTGGGATATTTTGTGCGTGGAAAACAATGTCAAGGGGCTGGCTAGATGTCTGGGTTGATCTGGTAAGACGGCAGGAATCGGGGAGACAGAGGTCGCCATAGGAACAAAGGGATCATGAATACATCCAGAAATCTGGGGCAGGACTTAAAACCTCCACAAGAGTGTTGAGGCAGAGTTCGGGCTGAGCTTATTTAGGTTTCTAAGACAAAGAGACCTCAGCAGGTGTGTTTATTTGTGGTGGTGTTCATAGTCATCACATCAGGAAACAGTTCCACATGGGCAACTACAGGGCTGGAACGTTGTGCAAACACTAATGAAAATAATGGTCTTCTCTCTAGACCAGTGCTGGCTGATAGAACTTTCTGCAATGATGGAAATTCTCTTTATCTGCATTGCCCAATTCAGTAACCACTAGCCACATGTGGCTACTGCACACTTGAAGTGCAGCCAGTGAACCTAAGGAATTGAACTTTTAATTTAATTTAAGTGCATTTCAATTTAAATTGCTCCATGTGGCTACCATGCTGGGTGCACAGGTCGAGAAAGATTGGTATTTATTCTAGAATTAATTGAGCTAGACTTTCCATTTTATTCCCAAAGCTTTTAGAAATGTTCTGTTTTGTGATTATTTTTAAATCTCTCTATATCAATTAGTGTTTCCCTTTTAACATTTTACGTCTTTTATAGTTCTATATTCTTGCCTCTTTTTCCTAATTGAGTTATTTTTATAGTGTATTGTCATTTATAGTTTATTGTCATTTTGTTTTAAACATGTTTGGGGGTTTGTTATTTTGTTTCTAACTCCTTATTTGACTCTCTTATTTCTTATTTTGATCTCTTATTTTGTTTCTAACTCCTTATTTGACTTTCTCTTTTTTACTTTTCCCTTCTGTTTTCCTTTAGCTAATTTTATTCTTCTTTGTCTTTTCGATTTAGCTGTTTATTTAATTACGTTTCCTAATAATTATATGGTATTTAAGAGTTTAAAGTTTGTTATGAACTAAGCTTTAGCTATAATAAGTTATTCTGTTTCTTAGACATTTTTGGCTCTTTTATTCACTGAATTTTTCTTTTCACAAAGTATGCCATATGTTTCTTCCCTTTAATTTATGATGGCGTCTTTTTTCTTGATGTTTACTACTTTTTTCTTGGCGGTGTCTTTATTACTTTGTATGGCAAAAAGAAAATATTTTGGGCAATCTGTTCTCAAACTGCCCCTGTAATCCTCAAGTCCTGGGTAGATTACTTTTATTTATACATTTTAATTGAGATATACTTGACATTTAACATTATGTTAGTTTCAGGTGTACAACATAATGATTCAATATTTGTATATATTGTGAAATGATCACCAGAGTAAGTCTAGTCAACATCCGTCACCACACATAGTTACAAAAATTTTTTTCTTATGTTGAGAACTTTTTTTTTTTTTTTTTTTTTTTTTGCAGTATGCGGGCCTCTCACTGTCGTGGCCTCTCCCGCCGCGGAGCACAGGCTCCGGACGCGCAGGCTCAGCGGCCATGGCTCACGGGCCCAGCCGCTCCGCGGCATGCGGGATCCTCCCAAACCGGGGCACGAACCCGCATCCCCTGCACCGGCAGGCGGACTCTCAACCACTGCGCCACCAGGGAAGCCCGTGTTGAGAACTTTTAAGATCTACTTTCTTAGCAACTTTCAAATATATAATTCAGTATTATTAAACATAGTTACCATGCTGTGCATTACATCCCTAGGACTTATTTGTTTTATAACTGAAAGTTTGGTATATGACTTTTTGACATAGCTAGTTTTGACATGCAGTCACGTCAACATGTTTTTTGGGGACTTCCCTGGCATGCTGCGTGGCGCGGCCAAAAAAAAAAAATGTTTCTTGTGTTGTTTTTTACATGAGGATGTCGTGATAAGTCTAAGAGAACAAACAAACTCTTAGCTTTAAAAAAGAAATGCAATGCATATGAAATTTAGTCTCAAACCCAGGTGTGCTATACATGTAACCTTTGATTTTGTAACTGAAAATGTTGGATGACTCCGCACACTGTCTCTCTAGTATAATCCAAACTAGTTTACTCGTGCTCTTGTCCTTGTGAAATACAGTGATTTCTCAGGTCAGCTGAGGCTCATTTACATTTGTGTTCCAGTTACAGACTAGAGCTTAGGAGCCCTAAGCCACCTAGACAGCTCCATTACCCCGGGGGATATTAGTAGAGGTACCTGTAGAGGTGAACTATGTCCACTACTTGCTGTCTAAAGTGATCTTGAAATCAATGATGCACATGTGGACCAGGCAGAGTTCCACTCTCACTCCAGCATCCACATGCACTCAGTCTTGGAGCTTTGGAGCTGTAACTACATTTTCCCTGGCTCTTATCATGGCACATTTTGTTGCAATAATGCATGTCATGTTTAACCATGTGACCCCAGAAGCGGTCTCTCTGTCTCTCTCTCTCTCATTGTCAGCCTCACCCTTGTACTTGCTCTCTCTCTCTCTGCAAACCTTATACCAGGGTTGGAGTCATGATAAAGTTCAGGATTCTCTTACACACCACTTGGATTCAAGGGAGGTGAGGTGTCTTGAACACCAAGAGTTGCCATGATTGCAACTCTGTAATGCTCTCTATCATTCAGGTGAGATAGACAGAAAGTGCAGTGTTTTCATCCCCAAGAGGTCCAGGCAGGAGACAGAAGAGTCGTTCCCTTGACTCTCAGACCCCCAACATCAAGGTGTAGAGTTCACTCTGTCCACATTCTTCTTATAAAGCTTTCTTCTCCTTTTGCCTTTCAAAGTCTTCTCTCATCGCTTTCGATATTTCATCCCACTTTCTTCTTGCTTGCATAGTATTTAAGGAGAAGTTGGATGTAATTCTTGTATTTGTTACTCTACAGCTAAGGTGTTTTTTCCCCCTCTGGCTTCTTTCAACATAGGCTAAATGAGGCTGCCAACTCAGCCCTGTAGATGGGCAGAGCCATTGGCTGGGATCTCTGCTCAGGAACGGGGTCTAATAAGATCTGAGCACCTATTTCGGTAAGCCCCTCCCCCCTTCTCCATGGTCTAGTTCAGTAGATTGCCCTAGTGACCCCCATGAGGTCAGACCTGAGTGAGCCTCTGGGAAGTGCTTCCACATCTTTGATTCTCTTTTCCCACTGGAGAAGCCACAAGCCCGGGCCCCCCCGCCCCCCGCCGGGGAAGTGCTGTGCTGGCCTGGAGGAGGGGTGATGCAGTCAGAGTGCATCCTTCTCGGTCTTTATGGTCCAGGGGACGCTTCAGCCTCACCTTCTGGTTCTGGGATTTTCACAGGGGTGTCTCGTCTATAGCTGGATAGTTGCTAGTTGGTCTCCTTGTGAGGGGTACTGTGTTGGGGACCACCTGTGTCGCCATGTTAATGATGTCACTTATGGATGCCTATTATTAGTGGAACTTACCCCATTCTCCACTTGAAATTTTCAGAGTGTACATCACATTCTGTTTAGAGGTTCTTAGTTATGCCGACCTTACTTGATCTCTTATCTTTGGCCTGTGGGGGTGTGGAGGTGTTACCTCACAGTGTGAGCTCTTATTCTCAGCTCCAGGGCAGACCTTTATTTTTTAATCATAAAATTTCTGAAACCTATAAATCATTTAAGCAATACAGACACGAATATGATAAACGTCCTTATACTTGTGTTTGGAATTAAGATTGGATAAGAGACTGGAATGGAGTGATATTGAGGTGACATCAGTCATATCCATTGCCTGGTAATAAGGAGGAGTAATTTCCCATTTTGACTCAGCTGACTTAATGTGGCACAAAAATGACTGCCCTAGGGCTTCCCTCGTGGCGCAGTGGTTAAGAATCCGCCTGCCAGTGCAGGGGACACGGGTTCGAGCCCTGGTCCAGGAAGATCCCACATGCCGTGGGGCAACTAACCCCGTGTGCCACAATTACTGAGCCTGCACTCTTGAGCCCACGAGCCACAGCTACTGAAGCCCTTGTGCCTAGAGCCTGTGCTCTGCAACAAGAGAAGCCACCGCAATGAGAAGCCTGCACACTGCAATGAAGAGCAGCCCCCACTTGCCGCAACTAGAGAAAGCCCGCATGCAGCAATGAAGAGCCAACGCAGCCAAAAATAAAAAATAAATAAAATAAATAAATTAAAAAAAAAAAGACTGCTCTAAACTAACCCCATGGTCGAATAGGAACCCTCCTCTTGGAAACTTGGCTGTGAATGGAAGAAGAAAGGGCGATACTCAGATGGGTGTGCATAGTCGAGAGTGTTTAACTTTTTTTGTTGTTATTCTTTTTCTTTTTTTTTTTTTTTGGCGGTATGCGGGCCTCTCACCGTCGCGGCCTCTCCCGTTGCGGAGCACAGGCTCCAGATGCGCAGGCTCAGCGGCCATGGCTCACGGGCCCAGCCGCTTCGCGGCATGTGGGATCTTCCCGGACCGAGGCATGAACCCGTGTCCCCTGCATCAACAGGCGGACTCTCAACCACTGCGCCACCAGGGAAGCCCTGTTGTTATTCTTAATTAAAGGTGACTCTTGGGATATGCGAAAGCCAAGAAAAGGAGAGACTCTTCCAACACAACTGGGATTAAATCTGCAGATGGCAAGCAAAGCAGAGCCAGTCCCACCCTTGTTCTTCTGCTGTGCGGGGCTGATGTTCCTGGCTTTCTTTAGGGTGCCAGATGGAAACCACTCTTGGGCAACCCTGCTTGGTGACTCAATGGCTCATTACCCCATGGCCAGCTCATGTATTTACACACTTTGTCATTCGACCTGGTAAAGTCTCCAGCACATTGGGACCTGATGGTCCATTTTCTTGGCCCCGTCGTTGACTATCAAGTGTGGAATTTAACCGAGGAGATATTTAAAATGCCTTGTGAATTGTTTTCTTATATTAAAGGTAAGCATTTGTTCAAGGCAGCTGGTTCTAGGGAAGGAGAGTAAAGACTTCTGCTTCCATGCTCTCTAGAGCTCCTGCAATATGCATTCCCTTAATAAAGCCAGATGCATCCTCTTGCACTTGGCTCATGCATGATCAAATCGACTCAGAGCTGTAATTGTAATATGCCAATTATTTTCTAAAGCAAAACATAAGACTGCTTTGTATGCAAGAAGATAATTTGTCTATTTCAGACATCATAGATTCTTTGCAGTGAGTATGAATGTTTATTCTCCAAGAAAGCCATTGTATTTACAAAGTTTCAGCTTTGGTATTGCTACAGAAGTTGTGGTCCAAATAAAATTTGTGAATTATTTGTCATAAATAATATTGACCTTGTACATTTGTCAGTTGTATTACCATTGGATCATGTGAACTGTATATGACTGGATAGTTTTATAACCCATAAGCAGGGGCTCGCCCACTGGCACATGTCAGCTTGTGTAAAATTGGCAGTTAGAGAGCTTCATAAAGAAAGAGATAAAACTGATTCAGACTTTAAAATATGACACTACTCAATGGCTCCTTTAAGTACCACTTATGAGCTCCCTAGTTTTGAAATAAAAGGGAATCTCCCTTTTTAAACTAAATGATTTATTTATTTTATTTAAAATACTTATAAGTTTTTGGGAAAAAAGGGGAAAAATTACTTATAAATTCACCCACCCTAAAGAGAGGAAACTGCTAACATTTTTGTTTTTCATAGAGTTTGATAGTATGATTGGAAGTAAAATGTCTTGTATTAGAGGAGGGTATTGTATTTGGTTAAAACACATGTATAAAACGTAAGTGGTAGGTTGAATCAGGTTTAGGAATGTGGGGAAATGTTCTGTGTGTGGTGGTACAGGAAAATGGCGTGTGTTAAGAAAGTGACACATGAGGAGAAACATAAGGAGGAAGAGACTGCACAATGTTTACATTTTTGAGACTAGAAAGGATTGAGCCAGTAACTCATTTTGGAGTTCAACTAAATGAAGCAGAGGTCTAGGTAAGATGAAACCCAGCAGGGGCAACTCCTTTTGCCCCATTTATGGGCTCCTCTAGGACAATAATAATACAATGAGAAATGCCACATGCATTTGAAGTAAGCAGTAATTGGGGCAAAGGCATGTGTGGTCTAGAAAGTTCCACCTGGGGGAAGGCCAAGGAAGAAGAGAGAGCAGTTTTCTCAGTAGGAAGAGGAGATCACGAGGGGAATGGACTTGGGTTCTAAGTAAAATCCAAGAGTTCACAGACCCCACAGATTTGAGGAGGCAAATTAGTGCAGTGTTTAAAGGTGTAGACTCCAGGTTCAGACTGGTAAGAAGCCTGGCCTTTTAGTTTCCTTGAGAGTAAAATGGGAACGGTAATAGTTGGGGTGATGACTGTGAGAATTAAAGGATGTACAATGCTAAAAACAGCACTTGATCCAAGGAAAAGTAACAGTAAATATTAGCTATTATCATCCCCCAATGACTCAGTCATAATCAGTGTAGACAAAATGAAGGTGTTGGAACTACATTGCTTCCTTTGGCTTTTGATTCATGGAAGACACTTGAGGATTAAGCATGATCAAATGGATTGTCCTAGTGGGTTTTATGGAATGGTTTGGCTTACTAATAGTCTTGATGACTTTTTTCTGCTTCAAGAAAATTTTTTTTTTTTTTTTTTCTGTTCTTTCTGACTCAAGGGTTAGGATAGTGAGATGAGAGACCATATTTGTATATTTTAACATACACGTGATTTGATTCTTTACTTAATATTAAGACACGTGATTTGTCTCGATTTTTAAATTAATATTATAATAAGCATTCTCCAGTTCCAGACATTTTTATAATGTTAATAATGTTAATTTATCCAGCTCAACATTCCACCAATGGCATTGCTAATAATTACGATTTTAAAATTTGGCAATACCTGTGATGGCTTTCAGTATACTAGCATGCCTTAGCATAGCATACCAGTGGTTATGAAAGATACTTTGGACCTAATAATTTCTAAGGGTTTGCAGTCACTTCTCTGGCTTGTATTGTGTTTGTTGGAAGAAATTAAACAATAATGAACAAATAGCCCCAACACTTTATGAAGAAAGGGAGATTGTTCTCCTGTGAAGATTGATTTATTTTAAAATCAACAAAAAGAGGGCAAGACCTTCTGAAACAACATTTTCCCCAAAGTCCTAGAATGTTAACTGAATACAAAAATCTCAAACACGTTTTTGAATAAAATAACAGCTATACATAAATCATGGATGTTTACGTTAAAGAGTGTTGTAACAGGGAAGAGCCAAATCTGACTACACGTTGGATCTGTTTCTTTTACTTTACCCTTTGCTTTCCGCTGCTTTTGTTCACTAAAAGGATACGTCTGCACATAATGGCCTGCCTCGGGGAACCCTGCCCCTCTGCCTGAATGTTGAAGGCAAACATCTGGACCCTGTTACACCTGTGGATGGCTGCAAGAAAGCAGAAACTAACACATCCCCTCCCCGAGGCTGGCCATTCTAGGGGATATTTGCAAATCTTATGGCCTTTTTACTTTACTTCCTCATCTCCTCCCCCTCTCTGTGCTATAAAAGAAACTGGCATCCAAACCCCGATAAGATGGTTATTTTGAGACTTTAGTCTGCCATCTTCTCCGTCTGCCGACTTTCCAAATAAAGTCGTATTCCTTTGCCTCAGCACGTCGTCTCTGATTCATTGGCTTGTTGTGCGGCGAGCAGAGCGAGCTGGGACTCGGTAACAGTGTGACTTATAAGAGGGCAGAGTAGGAAGACCCTGAGCTTACCTCCTCCCACAGGCACACCAAAATTACAAATATTTACAGAGCAACTATTGAGGAGAAAGACCAGCAGACTAGTGGAAAAGATCTTCTACAACTAAATATATAAAGAAGGAATCACAACAAGATAGGTAGGAGGGGTAGACTCACACCCCCAGGTGGGCGGCCCACAAACGGGAGGAATGCAGAGTTTCTCCCCAGGAGTGAGGGGTCTGAGCCCCACATTGATCTCCCCAGTCCAGGCATCCTGTATAGGGAAGATGAGCCTCCAGAACGTTTGGCGATGAAGGCCAGTGGGACTTGCTTTTGGGAGAGCCAGAGGGCTGGGGGTAATAGACTCTACTCTTAAAGGGCACACAAAATATTGCAAGTTCCGGGACCCAGGGCAGGAGCAACAATGAAAGGAGCCTGGGTCAGACTCACCTACTGATCTTAGAGAGCCTCCTGGAGGGGCTGGAGGGGACTGGAGCTCCCCTTGGGGCCATAGACGCTGGGGGCAACCACATGGGGGAGCTCTTTCTGGTACTGACAAGCACTATTTTGGAATCCTGCCTCTAGCTTATTAGTGCAGGCACTGCCCACCCACCAGCCTGTCAGCACCAGTGCTGAAAATCCAGACAAAATCCATTAGGAAACACTTAAATGGCATACATACATAAATATACCACACACACACAGAGGAATATTACTCAGCCATCAAAAGGATGAAATCCTGTCCTTGGTGACAACATAGATGGACCTAGAGGGTATTATGCTAAGTCAAACAAGTCAGAGACAAATACTGTATGATTTCACTTGGATGTGGAATCTAGAAAACAAAACAAATGAACAAACACAGTCAAACAGAAACAGAGTCATAGATACAGAAAACAAACAGGTAGATGCCAGAGGGGAGAGGGGTGGAGGAAGGAAAGAAATAGGTGAGGGAGATTAAGGGTACAAACTTTCAGTTACAAAATGAATGAGTCATGGGTATGAAATGTACAGTGTGGGAAATACAGTCAGTAACTATGTGACACTTTTGTATGGTGACATATTGTAACTAGACTTACCCGGTGAACATTTTGAAATGTATAGAGATATCAAGTCACTATGTTGTATAACAGGAACTAACATAGTGTTGTAGGTCGATTATACTTCAGAAACAAACAAACAAAGTCATAGAAAAAGAGATCAGATTTGTGGGGGGTATGGGGGAACTGGATGAAGGTGGTCAAATGGTACAAACCTCCAGTTACAGGACAAATAAATACTGGGGTGTAATGTGCAATGTGACAAATACAGGTAACACTGCTGTATGTTGTATATGAAAGTTGTTGAGGGACCAAATCCTAAGCATTCTCATCACAAGGAAAAATATTTTTTCTGTTTCTTTAATATGAGGTGATGAATGGTCACTAAACTTATTTTGATAATCATTTTGCGATGTATGTAAATCAGATCAGGTCCTATACACCTTAAACTTATACGGTGCTATGTGTGAATTGTGACTCAGTAAAACTTGAAGAAAAAAATATAGTGTGATTTACCCTGTTTTGAAGGGTACATGGTACAGAAAATAGAGTCACTAAAGAATCATATTTGCTTTGCCCATGCCACCATCTTGGGTTGAAAATACATATCCTGAAGAAACTCTGGAGAATCAACACATTACATTTGATGCTTTTAATGTCACTGTTGAAGATTTTGTTTTTTTTCTAATGACAAAAGTTATAAATCCTCAGTATGTAAAATTTGAAAAAATACAGATAAGCACAACAAGAAAGCATCACTAACTCATTACTCAGAGATAATTTCTGTTAACATGTTAGCAAATTTTCTTAGGTGTTGAGTCTAAATTTCCCTGGGATTGCAGAAATAGATGATGTTAAAGATAAAGCGTTATTAATAAGTCAGAAAACCAAACTTTTCTGTATATAGTATCACTGTGTATATACTGTCACTCTGGAGACCAACATCTGACCCAGAGGTAACACATGCTTGTGAGGAGTAAGTGTGGCCTCAAGGAGGGCTGCTGAGTGGAGAGGCCTGTACCCTGTGGAAGCTGACTGTGCCCCAAATGAGGACCCCTAGAGAAACATGCAGTGCACACAGATGTCAAGGTCAGGACAGAGAGCCTTTGAGGCCTGGCATCTGACAAAAGGCCGACCTTCCTGACCCACTCACAAAACCCAGGCCCCAGAGTTCCGACCCATCCACATGGGACCATTCACCGCTGTATTATGGGAGAGAAGGTGCTTTCTAAGCATCTGTTGAATGTGTGAGCAAAATAGGTAGAGTGATCAGGACCAAAATGGCCTTTTCCAGACTCTCTTCTACTCATAAATGGCCTTTAATCAGCCTGTGATTGTTATTATGACTATAAATTAAAAAGACTCGCTATAACAGGCTGGTTTTGTTTTCCCTGAAAACACATCTCCTTGGCTCTAGCAAAACCCTCAGAACCAGGAACTCTGAACACAGTAGAACTTGGCACTGAGTTGCCAATTAGAAAATGATTAGTCATGGATGACCTTCATGCTGGAGAAGTAATTTAATAATAGTATGCTCTGGCTGGGGGCTATTTGCTATAATCCAAGTAAAGCATTTTTACAACTGAGTGGCAATATCCCAAGTTCATCCTGGAACCCTCTTTCCATGGAGGTCTAAAGGGTAAAATTCCTAACTAAAATTTTTATAAGACCCTCCATGAGGTCTCTTTCACTGACAGTTGCAAAATTTATGAATTTTTATGAATCCATCCAGTTAAAGAAATAAAGTGTCTCTTAAATATATTCTAATTTCCTTCCATTTTCATTCCACTTGGAAGTGGTCTGTTGACGAACGCCAGATAATAAGGCCCACAACTTTCCTGTGATTTTGCAAAGCACGTGAAAAAAACTCCTTTTGAAAGTAACTTACTAATTATTTTGTAAACTAGGGCAATTTGTTTCCTAGAGATTAAGAAAATACAATAAATAGGAAAACATGGGGTCCTAATAAAGTGAGTAGCCTAAATAAAACATATGAGGGTCAGATCTATAAGCTGTTGTAGCCAGTTATGAGATAAGAATTTGGGAGTTCTAGGGACTTCCCTGACGGTCCAGTGGTTAAGACTTCCCCTTCCAATGCAGGGGGATGCGGGTTCAATCCCTGGTCAGGGAGCTAAGATCCCACGTACCTCGTGGCCAAAAAATAAAAAAACAGAAGCAATATTGTGAGAAATTCAATAAAGCCTTTAAAAAAGAAAGTCAATTGTATTTAAAAAAAAAAGACTTTGGGAGTTCCATCATCAACAGTGATGAGAAGAGCTTGATACCATACCCAGGCAGGCACACTTGTTATGTTTCATCTGTATCATAGGAGTTGTTAGCTCTTCTTTTCATCTCACCAGAAGCATCAGCCCATTGTCTTGCTAATTATTTTCAAGGTTCTCCTGGTCCTCTATGGGAATTACAAGTAGAATTCCAGATACACACACACCTGGGAGCCAATGTAAGTTAATGAGATCCACACTCAGCAGGAAACACGAAAGGGGGTGATAAGGAATTGAATTGTGCACTGGAATTTAGTCTTCTGTGTGTCCCTCCTCATAATCCAGGCTGCTCTCATGACTCCCAGGTGTTTATCCCTGTTAGACCTCACATAACTGTCTGACCCTCTTGTCAATGCCTGGTAACTCGAAGATTTGGTTGTTAGAACTGCCACCGATCCAGGGCCCTGCCCGTGGACTATATTCCATAAAAGCCGGGCCTTTGAGAAATAAAACCTTGCCTAACAAGGCTATCTTTGTAGATTTGTGACAAGGGAAGCCCTAGGTAGGGCCAGAATAGGTCCACCCGCCACAGAACAGTGCAGCGGTTAGAAACGAGGGCTCTGGAGTCAGACGTGAAGTTGAATTTGGGCTAAGACGCTTTCTGTGACACTGTTCTCTGTGCTGCTGATTCCTAGTCTATAAAATGAGGTGTCGACCTCAGCTGGTTGGTGGCGGGGGGGATTAAGGGGAATAATGCATGTGATGCTCTGACTCAGAGATGATGGAGTCATTCAGGACATTGTTACTAACTGTTGCAGGTTCCACTTCAGCCCAGTCTTGGGTTGGAGGCCTCATCACCCCAACCTCACCCTTCTAGGCCTTAGTAACTGAAGGACTTGGTACCCAGACCTGTCTGACACTGGACATTGGCTGTCTCAAAACTAGGGTCAGGAAACCATTGCTTCGAAACTTCCTATCCAAATAGAAACAAAGTCATGAGGGTGGAAACATATAGAAGATATGTTTGTAAATGTGAGTTGTAGCATGAAGAAAAAAAATACACATACACACATAAACGAGGACATTCCATGAAAGTAGTAAAAAATCAGGTCAGTCACTGGTTCCATTGCCACATGAGTCCCTTGTATTTTTACAAAGAGCTGTCTGTTCCTCAGACTTCCCCCAAGAACTGAAGGCTTTGTACCTTAGAGCCATTGGGTCACCTTGTAGTCACCTTGCTCTGTTGTGGATTTATGCCTGAATGATTTGGAGGCATTCCAAGAAAGATCATCTATCCAGCTGTGGTCATTTTTCCGAAGTCTCCAGGCAAAAATGGGGAGATCAACTGTGGCAATAACTTTTAGCATATGGTTTATTCATCTCTCTTATCTGTGAATATTGGTAATTCTGGACAGGGGCTCTTCACCAGGGGTCCCCAGGTCCATAAATAGAAATCAGGGAGGTTTGAACTTGGATTGATGAAAGTCTTTGTTTTCCTGACTGATATTTATCATTTCCCTCCAATTTAAAGCTTGGAAACAAGCCACAGCACTATTAGCAGTATTTGTGATTTTGTGACTAACAGAAGTCACAGATATTTTCATACCACATTTTAGTTGTTGCAGCTCACAAAATATGATTTATGCCCTTCGCCACTTCAATATTAGGATAGTTATGTATTAAGGTAGTTAGCTATTCAGTGCATTAAATAGATAGTTATTTGCTGCATTTATTAAGGTAGCTGGTTATTAAATGTATTCATAAGAAAACACATTCTTGTGAGAAATGCGTAATCACAATCTAATCATAAGAAACACCAGATAAACCCAAATTAAGGGACATTCTAAAAATAACTAACAAGTATTCTTCAAAAGTATCAAGGTCACAAAAGACTAGGGAGACACAACAGCTACATACAATGTGGGACCCTGGATTGGATCCTGGAACAGTAAAAGGACATTGATGGAAAAACCAGTGAAATCCAAATACAGTGCACAGTTAAGTTCAGAGAATGTTAATTTCTTAGTTTTGATAGATGTACCACAGTTATCTAAGATGTGAACATTGGGGGAATCTGAGTGAAGTGTGTATTGAATGTACTTTACTATTTTTGCAACATTCTGTAAGTCTAAAGTTATTTCAAAAGAAAAGTTTAGAAAGAATTACATTTGGGAACTGAAGAACAAATAGAGAACCACATATATTACTCTATCAAATTTGTTTTTATAATATTTTGACAAAAGTATTTAAAATAATTCTTTTCCTTTGAAATCCTGTGTACTGTATTTTATGATTTAAAATATTATCCTGAGAAGCAGCCCACTGACTCGCTCAGACAGCCAGAGGGATCATGGTGCAAAAAGATGAAGAATCACTGATTTAAGGCAATTGAAAGCTGCAGATGCCAAATGCCAAAGTGATTGGATTAAAATCTATGGGCGGGACTTCCCTGGTGTTCCAGTGGTTAAGAATCCATCTTGCAATGCAGAGGACGCCGGTTCGATCCCTGGTTGGGGAACTAAGATCCCACATGCTGCAGCACAACTAAGCCCACGTGCCGCAACTACTGAGCTTGCATGCCACAACTAGAGAGCCCGCACGCCACAACTACAGATCCCATGAGCTCTGGAGCCTGCGCGCCACAACTAGAGAGAAGCCCACATGCCGCAATGAAAGATCCTGCATGCTGCAACTAAGACCCAACACAGCCAAAAAAAAAAAAAATCTATGGGAAACAGGTAGCCAGAGGAACCTCTTCACTTTGGCTTTGGTTTTGAATGAGTTGGCCTGAATCCAAGGTATTTTCTTTTTCTTTTTTTTAAATTAATTAATTAATTAATTGGCTGTGTTGGGTCTTTGTTGCTGTGTGCGGGCTTTCTCTAGTTGCGGCGAGCAGGGGCTACTCTTCGTTGTGGTGCACGGTTTTCTCATTGTTGTGGCTTCTCTTGTTGCAGAGCATGGGCTCTAGGCATGCGGGATTCAGTAGCTGTGGCACGCGGGCTCAGTAGTTGTGGTGCATAGGCTTAGTTGGTACGTGGCACGTGGGATCTTCCCGGGCCAAGGATCTATCTTGTGTCCCCTGCATTGGCAGGTGGATTCTTTTTTTTTTTTGCTGTACGCGGGCCTCTCACTGCCGTGGCCTCTCCCGTTGTGGAGCGCAGGCTCAGCGGCCATGGCCCATGGGTCCAGCCGCTCCACAGCATGTGGGATCCTCCCGGACCGGGGCACAAACCCGTGTCCCCTGCATCGGCAGGCGGACTGCCAACCACTGCGCCACCAGGGAAGCCCAAGCAGGTGGATTCTTAACCACTGCGCCACCAGGGAAGCCCCAAGGTATTTTCTTTAGTGTCCTTCAGTTCCCTTCTACAGATGTGTCATGGAGGGAAGCTGACTTTGAATGACAGGCAAGACCAACACACTGAGAACTTCTGGCCGTGAGCCGCACACCCATTCACTGGAGACTCACATCCTTGTCCCAACACGGCACTGCAGAAGGCTCATTTTTCTCTGTCATCCCACATTTGTTTTGAGCTTGGGTCAGGGTTTAAATTATTAATCACTTCCTGGGATATTTGTTTCTCAAATCGGTTTCCACACCACTTTAACTTGTACGCCCAGGCTTTATCCTTCTGCCGTGCAGTTATGTAAAAACAACCTTGTAGATGTTACCGGCCACCTCTGCAGGTGCTGGTGTTGGAGCCACATCTACAGAGGAAACTAATTGGAAACAACATGTCAAGATGCTTTTTGGAATAGGTATTTATTCAAAAGGCTGCATAACACAAGAGGCAGAGAGGAGAAAAGAGCAGTGCCAAGGAAAAAGGGTGGGATGAGGAATGTGGCTGCATTAAGTCTGCCCCCCAGTAAGGGATGGGCATCTTGAATAAATATGGGTACCAAACCTACACCCTTTCCTTCCCTCTTCTGAACTAAAGAGGCCACTGAGCCCTTACTGGAATGAACTTCAGTGGCTTAAAATGGAAACATGGGTTTCAAAGAGTGTGGAAACTCTCTTTAGAAATAATCTAATAAAATTAAATGGAAAAGTACAGGCTGTTGGCTTTACAGTATTGAACGATGGTTTGGCCAACGTGTATAGAAGCAGAGCAATATTAAAACACTGCTGTCAAGTGATGTGGGTCCATCCACAACCCCTCCCCATTTAGTAAACACCTCCATTCAGGCTTCCAGAGTGGGGATACCTGCAGAACTGTGCCGTGTTTGGCCAGATAAATGCTTTGATGCTGCAGCTGTAGGGACCATTCCTATCTGGAGAACTAGTGAGGTTGGTACAGATTCAGAACTGAGAACGGCCTAAGGGAAGTCTTAAAAGCAGAACTGAATTTAAACGTCCAATGAGGGTTTGGAAACTTACATGCCATGGGGCTTTAGGATCTGTCTTTGTGCTTTCTCTGTTGAATAGAATTAAAAACAAGGCAAGTGTATCTTGCATTCCCTCCAAGGAACTCTTGAACTACTGAATAGAAGTTTAGGTGGATCACTTACGATGTGCCAGACAGTGAGTGAAATGCTTTCCAGGTATTATCTCCTTTAATTCTTGCTGTATTCTTAGGAGTTGGGTATCATCGGTCCCATTTTACAGAAATGCACGAGTTCTTTGTGGAATAGGGTTTGTATTTAGTGCCAAGCCACAGCTTCCTAGCCCCTGTCTTCAGCGTGGCATTCTAAGTCATGATCTGGTTGGAAATCGTGAGTTTCCTTTAAAAGCAATCCATGTTACTTTCCCTTAAGAAAATAGTCACATAACTGTCTTGAGAGAGGAGGGGCATTAAAACACATTATGTTTAAAAAAAAAACCACAAAACCCCCCCACACATTATGTTTAAAAGTATAGGATTTATTTGTTTTAGTTGTACAAATTTGTGGTAAAAAATCTTTTAGATGAATACATTACAGGTAAGAGTTAAAGAACCTGCCAGTTTATGACAGTGAGTGTGAAAGTAATTCCAGGCCAGACAGGAAGATTTTAATTGAAAAAGAGTACATACCTGAATTAATTAACAAGGGGCCATGAACTTTAAAAATGGTGCCGTTTTGAAATGCTGGTGCTGGACAGGTGTCATTGTAACGGGATGGGAGATGAAGCACCTACCTGAGAATTCCCGCCAACTCTGGAATCAATAGACAGTAGTGGTTGGTTGGGAAGTCCCATTAAGGGCGGCAGATGCTGGCACTGTTTTAGGAAGCTTCCCTTGGGGGCCAGCTCAGGGTAACAGATAGAGGGCTGAAAAGGGGGACCTTCAAACCGAAGGTTTTCAGGTCTGGAGGCATCAAGAGCCTGGTAGGATGACCACAAAGCTTAGCTCTCCTGCCCTCCTCTGCTCAGGGTAACCCTTTAAGGTAGTGGTTAACAGCATGGGATTTACAGTTTAAAGGACTATGTTCAGATCTCTGCTGTGCCTCTCATAGCTGTGTGATGTTTGGCATGTCACTTCACCTCTCTGATTCTTAATTTCTTCATTATAAAACAGGAATTTTATACTACCTCCTATAGAGTCCCATGAAGTTTAATTAGTTAAGTTATGTAAGGAACTTGGCAGATTTCCTGGTGCCGGAGCTAAAGGAACAGAACAAATTCATAAGAGTTAGACGGATACACAAATGGACAAAATGTCAGTGTGTCAATTCCATGGGAGTCGGGTTAACACAAAAATGTGTAAAATATCATTAGTATATTTTCTCATTAAGTATTTTATGCTCTACTTGACTATAGTGAATGGAAAAAATATCAAGTGAAAGAACTTGCACAAGTTCACAAATAGACTTCTCCCATAAAGTCTAAAGTTCCTCAACATACATTTAGGAAAACAGAACGCGTGAGGCTGAAGAGAAATATAACATCCACTACCTTCAAGGAAATTACAACCTAGGGCTAAACGTATACTAGCTAGGACAGAAGATGCTTTCTTCAAAATACTTGTATGACATTAGGTTTACCTTTACATTTTTATTCTCTAGAATGATTCTTTTTTCTTTAGGTTCATTTAGCAATTTTAATGCATTTTTATGGAATAAAACATTTCTTTATTTATTATTACTGAACAATACATTTCCCAGGAAAGGCTAGCCTGACAAAACTTTCATGCATACCTGAAAGACTGGCTGATTGGTTGTGACCCCATTAGTTTGAATCAGTGATACCCATTCATTATTCAACAGACATTTATTGTGCACCTACTATGTTCCAGGCACTTTGCAGATGCACAGAGTAAAGAGGTGAGACAGGGCAACCCTCCTGTCATGAGACACACATACCAGTGGGCGATGTGGAGCAGGGCTAACAGCAAGCAGCCACCAGGTGTGTAATGTCATCCGACCTCCCCCCATCCCCCATGGGACACCCCCACCCCCCCGAGATTGGTGCTACTACACACCCTTCTTACAGAGGGGCACAGAGAGGTAGAGCAATGTGCCCAGGATCCTGCAGCTAGAAAGTGGCAGGGCTGGAATTAGAACCGGGGGTCTAGTTGTAGAGTCCAGACTCAACCATCGGGCTATGCCACCCCTTTAAAGAAGAAAAGCAACTGGTAAACAAGTAAACATAAAAAAGAGAGTTTCAGAGACTGATAGTGCCATGAAGTGATAACCATTATGAAGAAATTAAACTGGACGTTAATAGGAGAGGTTAGTGGTGATTTCTCTGCGGGGCATGTTTGCACTGAACTCGGGGAGGAGCATGAACCAGTCGTGGCCTGATCAGCTGGGGGTGCCAGCAGAGGGGCGTTGGGGCAACGGAGCAGAAACAGCAGTGAGGCGAAGGCTCCAAGGAGGGGGTAGGGTTATGGCATCCCAGAAGGCCAGAGCGGCTAGAGCACTAGAACAGAGGTCAGGTGGGGCCCGAGAGCTAAACAGGGACCCGAAGTTCATTCCCAGAGCTGTGTGAGCCCTTTCACAGGTCGGGAATGCTACTCAACACTACCTACGGAGATAAGACCCTGGCGTGACTTTGTCTTGTGAAGAAGGAGCCATCCTATTCTTGGTACTTTTGACACAGACGCACCCTAAAGAGGAGCAGGTCCTTCTTGCTGCGTACATCACAGATGTCACCTGACCACAAATCTTCTGCCCTCGAGACTCACTGCCACCAGCCAACTGGCCAAGCAGCTGCTGCTTGCTCCACGGGACAGGGAGCACGTGATTCTCCCTCATCATTCTAGTCTCTGCACCTGGAAATACGTGCTGGGAGGGAAGGAAAGCATACTGGAGAAATAGAATTAATATGATAGAAGAGAATCATTATAAGGTACTGGTGCACACAATCCTGGAGGCTGAGAAGTCCCAAGGTCTGCCCTACGCAAGGTGGAGACCCAGGAAGGGTGGTAGTTCTAAGGCTTGAGAACTGCAGACCTGATGGTGTAGGTTTGAGTCTGAGCCTAAAGACCTGGGAAGCAAGAGGGCGGGAAGCAGGAGAATTCAACCTTCCTCCCCCTTTCTGTTCTATTCAGGCCCTCAACAGATCCATGATGCCCTCCGCACCCCGACTTGGGGATGAGGGGGTGCATCTCCTTTACTCAAACTACCAATTCAAATGGTAATCTCTTCCAGAAACACCCTCATAGACACACCCAGGATTAACGTTTAACCGGCTCTCTGGGTACCCATCCCAGAAGGGGAGCAGGCAGTACCCCCGTCTCCATTATTCGCTCTGTTAGCTTCACT
>NW_020837962.1:13786169-13904449 GCF_003676395.1 Aethalodelphis obliquidens
GCAGTACCCCGTCTCCATTATTTGCTCTGTTAGCTTCGCTGTGCTTTGTGGGGAGCAGGCAGTACCCCCGTCTCCATTATTTGCTCTGTTAGCTTCACTGTGCTTTATGGAAACTCCCTGTCCAGTCCTTCCTCCCCACAGTCTACAGCAGAAGAAAGCTAGAGTTGACAGAATCTCTTTGCCTTTTATCTCTGCTGCCTTTATGCCTGAATTCCGAGGAAGCTGATCTTTCCTGTGTTTACTGCTTTGTGCAGCCACTAAAGAAAGATGAGCAATTGTCTCTCTCTACAAACATTTCCAAAATGTGCTTGGCGGGAGATCTCATTTGCATGACAAAGATGCCCCATTAATGAGCCAGTGGCCTGGTGGGACAGGCGGGCTTTGGGGCACATCCAAAGGGACTCTATGAAACTAGAGAATTGCTTATTACGTACGATGCCCCCTCCAGACAACCACACTCAGACTGTGGGACAGCTTCCCTGGAGTCTGCGTTCTTTGTCCTTTGGAGGATCTGGAAGATAGCAAGGATCAGTGAGAACTGTGCAGACTCCCAGCTCTGCTCACGGGTCTTGGAGGCCATGCCTTCGAGGTGGTAGTGGGCTACCTCTTATTCAGAAGACTCACCTCTACTATATATGTATAGTAGACTCACCTCTACTATATATGTATAGTAGACTCACCTCTACTATAATTGTTTTCTTCCTGATATTCTGCCTTATAGATCAGTCATGTGACCTTTTGAGGCCACAGGGTTTTCACTGTTGAATAGTTCTTCAGAATAACTCACGCATCCTGAGTGTGTGCTGAGTGCCAGGCATCATTCCAGCGTTCTCGTGGGTTATTTCGTATAACACCGATGGCTGCCCTTGAGCTACGGGTGATTATCGTATCCATTTTACAGATGAGGACGCTGACCCTAACCACATCTGAAGTCCACCAAGGTGGACAGAAATGCTCTCCTTGCTGGGCTCCCTGAGCTGTGTGGGAAACGGAATTCCTGTCTTTTCAGGATGCCACTGCTGTCTCCCACTGTCCCTTCCCCTCTCCTCTCTCCTAACAGATCCTGGATTTGCTCAAAGTGACAATGCTAGGGGACTGGGGATTGGCTCCATTTGTATACACACAGGAATTGTGGGAAGACAGGTGCGAGGGTTTTCTCTCTGCAGTTCTCCAATCACTTTTCCCCTTTTCCTGAGGGTGTGTCTTCATCTTTTCCACGCATAAGAGCATCTTTCTCCTTCTCTCTGGTCTCCCCAGAACCATAATCGATGCTCTTTCTTTATTTTGATTAAAAAAATCCCCATCCCAGTAGCATTTTTTTTGTTTGAGTCTCCCTCAGATAGGTCCATGAAAGAGGGCAAAGAGCCCAGATTCTATTTGGGGAAATCTTGATCTACGTGTTAATTACACACCTCAATTTTCACAGTGTGTTACTTTGGTTGCAGACCCAGCCTAAGCCAGATCCAAGTGGGTTGTACAACCAAACCCTGGGAAGGACAGTGACCAGTGATGGGGTTCAGGATACTCTACCCCCAAATACGGCACCTTGGCGTGTTGAAAATTTTAAGCTAAAGGAGTCTGAGAAAACAGCAGAACTACCTTCTCCCCTGAAAAAGGTCATAAAATCCTCATGTGATGGATGCCCTCCTTATACCCATAGGAAAGAGAATCTTTGTCTCCCAAGACAAAGAGACACCAAGAAGAATCTAAGCAAACAGGACATGCTAAGTCTCCCCTGTTTACTAGCCTTCCTCCTACCCCTTAGCCTGTCATGTTCCTCCATGACCGTCTGCTCTTCCTCAAACCCAGCATAAAAATACCCAATTCTGTTTCTTTGGGTCTTCCTTTCCTTATGAAGGCGCCCATGTCAGGTAAAACTTAACGAAATGTGTATCCTTTTCTCCTGTTCATCTGTCTCTGGCAGTCTACTTTTCAGACCCAGTCAGGCACCCTACAAGGGTCCAGGAAAACCTTTGCTTCCCTCCACAGGGTGAACCCACTGCTCGGGAGCCCTGAATGGTGCTCGGTCTGTGCTTGACTTTCATGTCTGTTTCTCTGTGATAGTTTCATTTCTCTCCCATGAGAAGGAAAGCATGGCTGATGGCATCTCCCAAGCTTTGTATTTAACAACTTCACAGAGGGACTTACAATCCCCCCCTTTTCTCCGTCTGGGAGGATTCGCTGGGCCAAGCAAAGACCCAGAGTAATAACATGATGGCCCAGAGTTGCCACGGGGATCACGGGGCTCTGAAGAGAAGGGTTGGGCAGATGGAGCCCTAGATGTCCAAGACAGTTCATCGTCCTCATTAACGTCCCAGTACAGCCTCTAAGGTAAGCACATTACTGGACTTAACTGAGAATTAAATTATTTCTGACTTTTGAGCAGTTGCCTATTGCCTTCTGTTTTGATGTTAGTTTCTGCCAAGAAGATCCCAAGCCCTCCTGCTACCCTACTCCCTGCATGTGTTCCTTTCCCATGTCCCCCCGCCAAGTACCTCCCTGGATTGTACGAGTTCAGGCTGTCCTACCTTGCCTTCTCTAAAGACACATTATTAGCTCCCACCTTTTACTTCTTTCTCACTTCCTGCTTGTACCTCCTAATTAGCACCTTTTCTATAATTTATTAAGCCAGAACATAATGCTGATAGCATGCTGCCTCGCTACCTGGCTGTTTTATTCTACATTCTTTGGATCCCAACTAGATTGTGGGTCCCTATTGGCAGGGACCTTGTCCTGTACTTCCTTCTGCTGTACTTCATGTCATAATGTCAAACGTACCAGTTAGGTTTGCATAGCAAACCACCTTAAAACTTAAGCTCCACCTTAGGAGCTTAAAATAACAGCCGTTGACTTAGCTTGTGCTTCTGTGAATTGACGATGTGAGCTAGGCTTGGCGGCACTGTGGTGCTGGCCTTGTCTGGGCTTACTCACACATCTGTGCTCAGTGTCGCGTCATGTCCGCGGCGCTGCTTCTGGAGTTGGCTGGTTGTTGGCTGAGATGGAGGGATTGATTGGCTGCACGGTTCTCAGCAGCCAGCACACGAGCCCAGCTCCTTCACATAGTGACAGCAGATTTCCAGAAACAGCGACAGAGGAAAGGCTCGGTGTGCAAACACTTCTCTTGTCACCTTTGCTTTTGTCCCATTGACCAGAGCAAGTCACACGGCCAAGGTCAGAGCCAGGGTCAAAGGAGAGCAACAACATGGATACAGGAAGGAGAAGTTTTGCTGATTACATAAGGTATATTCAAAGTCTCAGTAGACATATATACATATCTGCCCAGTTAAATTGTATATTTTCTTTTAAAAATCTAGCTCTTAAAAAATTAGTAGAGATGATTTACTTGAAATCATATTACCTCTGTAGTCAGGTTCTATTTTTTTTTTAATTGGCCTTTTTTAAAAATAATTAATTAATTAATTAATTAATTTATGGCTGTGTTGGGTCTTTGTTGCTGTGCACGGGCTTTCTCTAGTTGCGGCGAGCGGGGGCTACTCTTCATTGCAGTGTGCCGGCTTCTCACTGCGGTGGCTTCTCTTGTTGCGGAGCACGGGCTCTAGGAGTGTGGGCTTCAGTAGCTGCGGCACACAGGCTCAGTAGTTGTGGCTCACGGGCTCTAGAGCGCAGGCTCAGTAGTTGTGGCGCACGGGCTTAGTTGCTCCGTGGCATGTGGGATCTTCCCGGACCAGGGCTCGAACCCGTGTCCCCTGCATTGGCAGGCGGATTCTTAACCACTGCGCCACCAGGGAAGCCCTAATTGGCCTTTTTTATACTACATTTTCTCACCTTCTCTCTCTCTCTCTCATTTCTCCTTTGATCCTTTCATTGACTGGATGGAATATATTTATCACTCTGAAGTTGGATCCTGCACTTTAGGGCTGTGTGTGTGTGTGTGTGTGTGTGTGTGTGTGTGTGTGTGTGTATGTGAATATATGCATGTGTACGGTTTAATGTCCTATAATCCAATGTCACATTCTTCAAACATGAGTCAAGTTAGAATGGGAACAAACTGGTACATACATGAATTCCACATGTGCTAATTTTCTCAATGTTCTGTGCTAGGAAAAGCAACAATACCAAAGCTGGTTGGACAGGGCATTCATTCCTTAGGTATAAGTTCTGTGCCTCCTTTGAAGCAGACTCTGGAAAACAGCTTTGAGGCAGTGATGCTGTAATGGTGGCAAACAACCATGGTCCATTGAACTTCCGATTCAGCAGCCAGGGATGGTGACCTTTACCTTCATGGGTGAAGTTCACTCCTACCAGAGAAGGTCCAAGCATGTCAACTAACATTTCAGGTCAACAAAGTACTTCAACTATTTTGACCAGTGGTTACTCAATATACATTTTGCTCACTCCACTGAATGGCCCCCTGTAGAGAAATGTGTGGCACATCAAGAATATTATTCAGACCTTTTATTTGGAGGAGTTTATCAAATTTTAGAACTTTTGAAGCAGAAGGCCAAAATAGTATAATAGTTTAAGGGACTGCCTTGAGGTCTAATCCCCATAATAAGCCCTCATTGTATATCACTCGTTGTAGTTCTGTTTCTCTAGTCAAACCATTACTAACATTCATTTTTCCCCTTTGCCATTTCAAACGGCATTGGGAAGAAGTGGCACAGAGCCTTAGCTGGGGTTTTCCCCAGAAGCAGATACTGAGACAAGGGCTTGGGAGTAGAGAGTTTATTTGGGAGACAGTCCCACAAAGCTCTGTGAGGAGGTGAGGAGAGTGAAGCAAGGAAGAAAGAAGGCAAGAGAGAGAGTGTTACTGAGTGTTGCCCCTGGGGCACCTGGTGAGCAATCAACCTCAGAGTCAACACCGCGGTGGGGAGGAAGGCTGGGCATCCATCCACCTGTCCCCACTGTCCGCTGGGTGAGGACTGTCCCCAAAGTCATTCACTCTGTTGCCTCAGTCTCCCCATCTGATAAATGAAGTCATTGGGATATTTTTCTAGGCCAGGAAAAGGTGGACTAGACAAAATCCAATGAGAGGAGATGGCATATCAGAAGGTGGTGAGCTCTGTTTACCGTTTAAAATTGTGTTTTTAGTACAGATGCCCTAATAAAATTCTATTTCCGCCTACAATTGTAAAAGTGAACCATTAAAATCTTTCCCTCTAGTCAGTTAGATCCTGCTGCCTACCAACCAGTGGGTCTACAGCAACATTTATCCTCTTGCTTGTGGTCTGTGGGTCAGCTGTGTCTCAGCCGGATGTGGCTCAAGGTGGCAGTTGGGTTGATGTCTACTCCCTACGTTTCTCCTTGACCAGTAGCCGCTGAGGTTATGCCCTTTCCATGGAGGTTCACAGCAGTGTGGGAGGCATGTTCAGGGCTTCTGTGCAAATGGTGTTCATTAATATTTCATGGACCAAAGCAAATCAGGCTCAAAACAAGGGGTGAAAAGTGCCCTCCGTCCACCATGAAGCCATGGCAATGGCAGGGACATTTAATTTTATAACCGGGAGGGAGTGAGGAATTGAAAGCGATAATCCTACCCACCGTACCATTCTCATGTTCAGAATCACTTCTCATCAGCCTCTTAATCACACCTGCTCTTTTGGCCTCTTCTGAACCCCACGCAGTGCCTGGCTGGGTCTCTCTACTGAGATTTCCTCTCACTGTCATGGCATTTCCTGTAGGGAAAACGTCTGTAGTAGACTGTTCTGGTGCCCGCCATGCAACCATTCCCCAGCTGCTGTGAGTGTTGGCTGCTAACGGCCCAGAGCTGCTCCCTTCTCCGGAGAACTGCCCTCTGTTGATGGGATGCCCCATCCTGGGCGGGGAAACCCAGAGACATGATGGACTTATGCAGAGTGCAAAATCCAGCCCTATGCCTCAAGGTGAGGACAGCTTGGCAATATAATTTAGGTTCCAGAATGTTCCTGTGGATCAGGCCTAGGCTAAATGTTCTTTGAGACTACATCCTATCATATTTCTTTTCCTATCCTGCTTCTCTTACTTCTTTGCAGTTTTCTCCTAAGAGAAGGTCCTCAAAAAATTAAATGCCCCCAAGTCTTTTTCTCAGGCTCTGCTTCTAGGGGATCTGACCTAAGACAATGCCTGTTTTTTGGCATCTCTTTTAGTACCTCCGCAGCACCCTGCCATTTCACCAACTGTAACTATGCATGGGATGAATAAAAGCTTAGACATTTTCCTTGCTTGGGATGGACGTGTGAAGCCTCCTCAAAGCCTGCAGCCAATATTTCTAGTCATCTGTACCAATATCTACTTCAGATCTCTTCATCTTGGCCACACGGTCACTACGGTTCCTTATCCAACGTCTTATATGATCTGTGTATGTCCAGGGTGTCTCCCTCATCCATCGCGTCCAGAAGGAATTGTGTTTAGTCGGGTAAGTTTTTTTTTAATATTTTATTTATTTATTTATTTATGCCTATGTGGGGTGTTAGTTGCAGCACGTGGGATCTTCATTGCAGCATGAGGGATCTTTTGTTGTGGTGCGCAGGCTCAGTAGTTGTGGTGCGCGGGCTTAGTTGCCCCACGGCATGTGGGATCTTAGTTCTCCCTGACCAGGGATTGAACCCACGTCCCCTGCATTGGAAGGTGGATTCTTTGTCACTGGACCACCAGGGAAGTCCCTAGTCCGGTGAGTTTTGACTTGGTGAGCCCCTAAGGTTCCTAGTGACCACTCTCCCTTTTCTTTTCACACAGAGACGTTAACCTGGAGGTCCAGGACAGGGGAGGCTGTTGTTCAGGGACTTTAGAAATGACAGATCTGTGTTCAAATCACAGTTCTGTCATTTACAAGCTGTAGTTTTGGCCAAGTTACCTAACATCTTAAAGCCTCAGTTCAGCTTCTATAAATTGAGTACAATGGTACTTGAAGAACAATATTCTCCTTTGCACTCAGAAAATATGTGTGGTTACAAACGCAATTTTCTACAGTGCTATGAGCTGCTTTTGAGCAGAGTTCTGAATCTCAAGTGTGTTTCACGTAGAGAAAATGGGGCAATATACAGGTATCAGGCAGCCCTGAGCCTGGAACATCACAGTGACGGCTTTCACTCATTAGGTGCTTGCTGTGTGTCAGCTGCTAGGCTCAGCCCTTCACTTGTGTTGTCTTGGAATCCTGTCAGCAACCTGGCATTGTTCTACCTCCTGCCTCTTTGTGGCTATGGGCAGTTGATCAGCCAGTGACCTTGAAAATGTTTGCAGCTGTTGACTTCCATCTCAGGAAATCAAGATTTGGGAGAAGGTGGAGGAATTGGACTGGGAAATGTAGACGTGTGTTGCCTGGAAGGACTGGATGTAATGAAGAAGCTCACCCACTGCACTCAGTGAGAACGTCTGAGCTAAGAGGTTTTTACCCCAACCGTGCATCCTATGGTCCATTTTTGTTTGCTTTCTGTAGAAGTCAGTCTTCATCATCTCTTCAAGACTCATTGGTCCCATTGGTTCTTGTAAAAATACACAGCGCTCTTATTTCATTTTCCTTCCATGTACCCAAATCCTTTCCCCAGCCTTGCTTTCACGTTCAGATTTCTGCCTTTCCCCAAATAAATTGCTTGGACTTTGGGGGGATATAACCCTGATTTGGAGGGAGAAAGACCAAAAAGATAAAAATACCTTCCTCTCCTTTACACCCAGGAAACTGTGATTACAACTGCGATTTTCTACAAGGCTGAGAGCTGCCAGTTGCCTGGTGCCTCTTAGCAGTGTCCTGGATCTGAGATGGTAGCTCCACCGTCTTTTTTCCATATCCATGACTCCTATTGGCACCAAATACAGATGTGTACATCTCCAGCCACTAAATTCTGCTCTGCAATCCCCCAGGCTGTTCATTTATTATTAATTACAACCATTATTTATATGGAACTGGAGAGTTTTACATCAAGGCTGAGGCCCAGCTAGAACATAAAGTTGTGTGGGGACCAGCCCAGAGGCAAAGGGACACGAGGGATCAGTAACCCTTATCCCCTGTCACTCTCCTCCCTCCCCCACCAAGGACAGAGGTGGAAAGAGGAGGTGTGAACAGGTACAGACAGGAAGCTGAGGGAGGAGTACACCTTACACGAGCTTTTATGCTCTGACAAGTTCCTTTTTGAAGCATAGGGAGCAGCTGAGGAGGCAGAGATGGTAATATATTCTGAAATTTTATGGTTAGAAGGATAGGTCATTGTATACATTAATTAATTTATTTATTCAACAGTCAATCACTGAGTGTTGATTATGTGCTAGGTGTAGGTAAAACAGAGATGCACAAAACAGACATGGTCTCTACCCTCCTGGAACTTGCATGCTGGTCGCGTTAATACACACAACTGAGACTAGGGCAGTAGTCTGGGTGTTGGGGTGGGGGAGGGCGGTGGGGTGGAGTGGTCAGGGTGGCAGGAGTGGGATAAGAGGATGGACAGTTACTTAAGAGCAAACGCAGCATGAACATCCTTTTCATGGAGAGCTGTCGCATGTCAGCATGGCAGTTTTCTAGGTGTAGATTTCTGTTCTAACTCTTTCTTGGAAGATGAGCTCAGAGGCTATTACTCCAACAGCAATAGTGTAGGGTGTCACTTGTTATTTAACACACACTAATCTGGTTTTCTACATGCCAGCTACTGTTCTGAGTGTTTTATACATACTGATTCATTCAATTGACATAACATCTCCTCAAGGTAGATTCTGTTTTTGTTCTCATCTTATAGACAAGGAAACGGAGGCACAAAAGTTTAGCTATCTTGCTGAGTTATGCAGATGTAAACCTGGCATCCAAATTCAGGCAGTCTGGATCCAGAGTGATCCTTTCAACCACTTGTGCTTGGATTTGAAGATGCTGCAGCTCCACCCCTTGCCTCTTATCACAGTAAATTATCATTCATTCCCCCAAAAAGAATGTATCAAATGCTAACTACATGCTTAGTGCTAAGAATACAGAGAGACAGAAAGCAAGTTGGGAGTAACTGCCTAGTGGGTATGGGGCTTTCTTTGGGGGTGATGAAAATGCTTTGGAACTAGCTGATGACACAGCATTGTGAATGAACCACATGCGACTGAAATGCTCGCTTTAACACGGTTAGTTTGATGTTAGGTGAATTTCACCTCAAAAAGGAAAAAAGAAGATAGGGGTGAATATGAAAGACCTGAAGGGGCGAGAGAGGTGTGCCCACTTCATTCTAATGCAGTGGGGGATGGATGCTAGCAGAATCTTGCACAGTAGCTTATGTATTGCTATGGGGACCAAGAGGAGGCAGTGATTTATTCAGCCTCAGTGGCCAGGGAAGCTTTCGCTGAGGGTTTCTCTTTGAGCTAAGCCACAGCAAAGATCATAAACCCAGGCGGCCCTGTGGGACAGGATGGTAATGAAAATGTGTTGTCAGCAGAAAGGCAACAGAAAGGGGTACAGAGTTTGTCAAGTGTCCATGTCCCATCCTCTCCCCAATAACCAACAGGCTCCACCCTTTCTTTCCACCAGGGTCTGTGTGCATGCCGACAAGTCATTCACCTGAGAATCACCAAATCACGGTAAATGCCTGTTTTTCACATGATGTGTTGGGAGTGGAATGAAGGTAAGGAACTTTGAGATAGATTGGAACTGAGCTGGACAGTTCTGCAAACTCCCTTCTATCTTCCTAGATTTTATAGTCTGTTGTCACTGACTCTACACCGCTCAAAACCAGGGTTTCAGCTTTGTCGGGGGGCTGCACCTGGCATTTGGGGAATTGGAGCCAGACTCTGTAGCTCCTCTTGCAAGAGCATCTTCAGAAGGCACATGTTGCCCCTCAGATCTGGGTCTGAAGCCCAAACAAGGATTACAGGGCCTCTTCCAGGACCTCAGTCGTGCCCTACAAGGTGAAACGTGCTAAGAGTAAGTGTAGATATTGTTAACCCAGTCACGATGGATTTCAAGTTTGTCTTCCTCACCGTGAAACTGTGGGCATCATACGGCCTCCTCAGAGTATGAGTCCAGACAAAGTCAAGTGCAAGTGGTTCACTTGTGGGATGATCCCAGGAAGCACCAGTAGGGAAGTAAGGAAGTGCTATAGGGAAGGGGAGGAAGCAAAAAGGATGGAGTGTTCAACGAGGTGGGCAAGGAGAGCTTAGCCCCACTGGGGAAGGCCGAGAAGCAGTGTGGAACATGAGTGTTACCAACCTAGGGCAGAGGACGCTGCAGCACCGCCCTGCAAACCTCTGGTCATCGGTTGCTGAAGGCTGCTTCCAGGGGTGTTAGCTCTCCGGCACCTCTGGCTTTTCCTCAATGATTGTAGAAAAGGTTCCTGCAGCCAGAAACAAAACATACAAACAAGAAACTGCTCAGGCAGAGAGTCTTGCGTGTAGAGATGAGGACCCCGAGGATAAGGGCGGGGCTCTGGCAGCTCTGCTACAATGTGCGGGCTGAACTGAAGTTCCCATCTTCTGTCTCTGTTCACCATCTTTTTTTTTCACCCCAACCAACAACCATAATAATAATCCGTCACAGGCAGAGAAGGTTTCTTCCAATGTGCCAGGCGTTGTACTCAGCTCTATCCACTGATCGGTTATTTAGTTATTCAACTATTCAGCCAAATTCATCAAATACTCCCCACAGCCAGGAGCTGTGATAGAGTCTGTGAATAACGTCGTGTGCAAAACAAGCACTGCCGCTACCCTTACGGGAGGGTGGACTAGTGTGGGAACAGGCATGAGCTGAACAGTGATATAAATACATGTCTGCGCTCGGGTGAGGGTTCTGATGGATGAACTGCACTTCCTGGAGATCCGATGAATTAGCCTGGGGGTTTAGAGGAAGGTGCACAGGAAAAGGACAGGTAAGCTGAGGCTTGGAGAATGAGCAGGAGAAAACGAGGAGAGAAGTAGGATCAGAACACTTCAAGTAGAGACAATAGCACATGCACAGCCCCTGAGGGAAGATAGAACATGGAAAATTGGAGAAACTGAGAGCAGACCAGGTGTGGCTGGAAAATAGTGAACAAGGTGGGTGTGTGCTGAGTGGTAGAGAGGAAGCTTGGAGACTGTGAAGGACACATGAAGGGTAAATGCAGTGGAAGCCACGGCCAAGTTGAAGCTACAGCCAAGGGGTAGAGGGGGAAGAGTCTGACTGCATTTGAGCAGATTGCTCTAGTTCCAGAGTTCTGAATGGTTGGAGTAGATCAGCCACAATTTGGGAGACCAATGAAGAGACGACCCCGGCAACTTACCAGCAAGGTACAAGTAGCCTGTGAGGTGTGGCAGGAGAAGAAATGGGGAGGTATGAGTGGAATGGGGAGATCTCAAAAAAGGAAAATGCGCAGGACTTGATGAGTTGGTGGATGTGAGGAGAGGGGAGGGGGAATGTCCAGAAAGACTCCGAGGTGCTGGCTTGTGCCATTTACATAGATGGGAGCGGTTAACTCTTTAGTGCTCACTCAGCTTCTGGAGATGGGGACTAACATTATCACTCATTTAGTGAATGAGGAAATAGAGGCTCAGAGAGGTTAAGAAGTGAGCGTAAGGCTACAGAGCTAATAAGTTGCCAGCTAAGGACGTAACTGAAGAGCCAGTAGATATTAAGATCCATGTGCTCTATCACCCTCTGCGTGGCACCTGCTCTGTCCTGTCCAGTTCCACTGCCTTGCCTATGGTACCTTTGTGTATCCCTTATGTGATCTCTGTAATTAAATCACCCAGCCACCATGTAGGTGTTATCCTTTTGGAAACCAGCTCTGTGCTTGGTGCTATCCGATAAACCGATCAATAGAACTAATTTGTGCTAATAGGGCAAAAAGTATCCACTTGATTGCAGGCTTTCTGAACAGCACCTCTGTGCAAAGTTATACAAAGAGTATTCAGGGCTTTGACATCCTGGCCCGGTAGCTTGTGACCCCACTAAAAATCCTACGGGGAAGTTTCTCTGCCCACCCTTGGGCAGCAGCACTGGTTCTGCTAGAAAGAAAGGCTCAAGGTCGGTTCAGAGCTCCCACACAGACAGCCTTGATCCTAAGATCCGGTTCCAGAAGAAACAACTTGTAGATGTCTGTCACGTTTTTTTCTTTTTAAACCTTAGCAGCTCTCCTACTTAAAAGCATACTCTAGAAATGCACGTTGACTGACCTGGGATTTTCTAGAAGCTGTCGGCTGGTTTGAAGACATAAATTGGGAATATTGAATGGACTCTGAACACCAAGGGAAAGCTTAAAACAACATTTTCTTTTCAAATATGGCCCTTTATATTATGGAAAAGTAATAGTCATGCTCATAAACCAGTTCATTCACATACTGCGATTCATGTACTGAAGATTTTTTCCCCATTTTCAGGAATCATCTAAAGTGCGCAACATAGGAAATCTCAAGGAAGATTATTGTCCACATCAAAGGCAAATGTCTCTGATGACCTGACCTTGCTCTTTTGTTAACTCAGTACCACAAACGGTGGGCAAGTGTTGGTTTGTTGCCATTTCAAATATTCTTTTTCTCCTCCTGGGGACACTCACCCAACTGGAGTGGGACCTCAAAACTGGGGTAAGTACCAAGCTCTCTTACGTGGCCACAGGTAGCTGTGTGCCGTGTGTTAAGAGATGAGTTACCTCGCTACCACCGTTTCAGCAGATGAGTTAAATCCGCTCAACAGCACTGATTCTCAGCCCGTAGGAAATGTCATGCCAAGTGGCCGCCATCAGGCACTGCATGTAACCATCACCTCCGTCCGAGGTACACGCTTCAGGAGCTCGGAAAGCAGGTGCTGTTGGGATGGGAACCTCATTTGTCTGCTGGTTTTTGAGTGTATAGGTTTTTTGCTTTCTTTCGACTTCTTTGCCTTCTGTGATTGTCTGACTGTCAGAGGATAAAGAAAAGCACGCCCAATAAAGCCCTTTTCATGTATTTCATCTTCTGAGTAGATGGGAAATGGTGTTTATGAAGACACCCACCAGAGGACCCTAGTGAAGTTATTTCGTGTCAAAAGCTGACACATTGAGAACATTGCAGGAACATTTAAAATTCTTCCCCCAGAAGCTTGGAAATTATGTGTTTCAAAATCATTCAGGGGCTTTGATAAATAGCCTCTGAATCTGAACCATCTTGTGTTTATTATGGGTTCTGATTTTTAGAAAGATAATTTGTTATTCTAGGGCCCTGATAAGCTCTTCTCCATTCCCCTGGAAAGCAGAGCAAGGAGAAATTAATGCATGTTTCAACAAGGAGCATATTTGAGTCCAAATATTTGAGTAGAAACAAAATTAAAAGTTGGATTAGGTCATACTGATACATGTTCTAAATGAGTTACAGAAATACTTCATGCAGCAGGAGAAGCGTAAGCAGAGCCTCATTTACCTTTGGAATGATTGCTAAAGGAATTATGTTCATATTGCAGAAGGTTCCTTGTATTTATGGCATATATGGCATTCTGGACAAATGAGACTAAAACACAGTTTACTGCTGTGGCTTCAAAGAGGAACACTTAGGAACACTTAACTTGAAATTTTGATTTAATGTTCATAAGTTAGTCTTCTTGGAGCTTGTGAGAGACGGCCTACTGATATTCATCTTGGGAACTTTCTTATCTTAGGAGATACTTAAAGCCCAGGATATTCTTGGTTCGATAGATCAGCACTTCTCAAACTTTCATGTGCACACAAATCCCTTGGGGACCTTGTTAAAATGTAGACTCTGATCTGCAGGTCTGGGGTGGAGCCCGAGAGGCTGCATTTCTAACAAGCTTCCGGGTGATGCAGTGACTGGGACCAGTACAGGGATGGTGTGGATTTTGTGTGTCAGGCACCTCTGGCCTATTCTAGGAAAACTGGACAAGTTGTACAAATTCAAATCTTCCTTTAGATTATGAAATTCGCTCTATTTTTCTCTTTAAAAGAAAAGTTACTTGGAAATAATTCAGAAATGTATGTATAAAAGAAAGAGGCAAAGACCATATAATTCATATGTAACCACTCTTAACATTAGAGTATTTCTGAGTGGTTCTCAACCCTCTGTCAGCATCACAGCTGCCAGAGAACCCTTCATACACCACAGACACTGGACCCACCTGTTTGAGTAACCCTGGACTAAACCTACCGGTAAGTCAACACAGGGATGGAATAAGTGGGAAATACCTAGTGTTCTGTATGCAGGAGAGAGAGGGTTAAACATGAGGGGATCTTTGAAAGAGAATCTCGAGAGACTAGAGTTAGTAGTGACCCTGGGCACAGGGCTTCCAAGAGCAGGCATTATAGATATAAAAAACTCCTAAGTTCTAGGGTGAACTGAGAGCCTCCCAGGGTGTCTGCAGAGATGCTGTCTCCTCAGTCCTCTCAGGTGGGGTTCATTCTTGTGGGAATGATGTCACCGAGATCCAACATCATCGACATAATTCCCAACACATTACAGGTCACGCATGGCCATGACTCCCTAAGGAAAAGATCCAGGCAGCCAACAGAACAGGGTCATACATTCCCTCATTCCCTAGTTGTGTAGACAATGGCTGACCACAGCTCCAAGGGTAAATATGAAAACAGTGGGAGGAGGTTTACTGCATCCATGTGGATGGTTACCGTGTAGACGGAGGATCCCTGCTTTATTTTGAATGAAAAGAACAGGAACCCAGGGGTCAGATGGATGAACATATGATATTACTGTATAAATTGGTCTCAGTTTCACAGAGGGCTCTTGCCTTTGACTCTAGCAGAAAATATGTTCATACTTTTAGCCAGTAAGATATAAAAAATAATAATATTGGCCCAAGTAATAAAAAGATAGCATAAAATCTGAAAACATTTCAATGATTTTATTGTATTAATTAAAGGAGAAAAGCCATATGGTCACCTTAATAGATGCAAAAAGCTTTTGATAAAATCCTCATGATAGAAATTAATAGAACAAAACAAAACAAAAACAGAAATAAAAGGGAAGTTACTTTACCTAAAAACATGCCACCAAAAACTATTCCGACTGGTGAAGTATTAGAACCATTCCCTTTAGTTCAGGAATAAAACAAAGATAATCACTGTAGTTGTTTCTATCTGTATTACTGGTAGCCAATTCTGCAAGTAAATGAAATCATATACAGCAGGAAGAGACGAAACAGTCAGTATTTTCTGATGATATGATTATCTACATTGGAAAAAAGCCCAATATATGTATGCTATTTATTACTACAAATTCAACAAGATTTCTGGATACAAGATCAATAATCAGAAACAAATTAGAAATATAATAATAATAAGAAATCCATCATCAAAAGCAATATGAATTCTAAGAGGCAAGAAATATTTATCTATGAAAATAAGTACAAAACCATTGTGGAGAAAAATGTAAGTCTTTAGTGAAATACATATAAAATAAGCTAAATAAGAGGAAAATATACCATATCATAGATAGGACGTTGAAATTGCAGTTACTTCTAGGCGTATAACTTAGAAAAACTCTCAAGCATAATACTGAGATAAGTTCTAGAATATCATTGCAGAACTAGTTATAAAGGAAAAACAAAAATCAAGTAGCTTAACTGTCAATCAGAAGAAATGGATACAAAAACATATATATTACAGTATTTAAATGGGATAATATACAGCATTTAAAATGAAGGAGCTAGGTCTATATGTATCAATACGTGTGAATCTAAAAACAATGTTGAGTCAAAAGAGCAGGTTGTGAAGAAATACACAGAGTGTGATGGAATGTAAATTTTTAAAACAAAGAAAACAAGACTAAATGTTTTCTACTGGATGCCTATGCACATAGTAAAAGTATAAAATTATGACTGAGAATAATGCTCACCAAAATCAGACTCATGTTTACCTCTGGGTGAGAGGGAAATTTAATGGGTGAGGGCTTCACCTGTATCTGTAGTATTTTATTTCTTTAAAAAGAGGAGAATCTGAAATTAACCTGATATTGGTTAAAGCTGAGTGATGTGTTTGTTGTATCATTATTTCATGACAGTATTTTTCTCAGTTTATCTCATCCCTGCTGGTTTCATCGTAGAAGCTTCATCTTCATGGCAGGAACTGTATCCTATACTTTTTCTTCTCCCAAAGAAGAAGGAACCTCCTAGAAATTGTTCGTTGCTTTCTGACTGTAATCCTAGCATGGCTTTGCATGAGACCTCTCCAAGTTTCTTCTCATGACCAAGGTTTTAATCCAAAATAAATAATTAGCAGCTTGAGCAGTGCTGACTGGAGTGTGGTGAACTCCATCAAACGATCGCTTGGGTGTTGGGAAATTTTGCAATTGGTGCTAAGTGATCTCCTTGACAAAGAGGTCAGCTTTGGATTAATCCACTTTATAAGAAATCCTGGGTACTTTTTCCCATTCTAGTTCTCTTCTCAGTGGTTTAAGAATTAATTACAATGCTTTCACCCGTCTTTATAGCAGAAAAACAGCAATAGGTCCTCTGTGCAGATAAGACTACTGGAAACACAGTTGGTTACAAATGCAGTGCCCATAGTGGTTTACCTACTAAAAGTTTGTGCTGATCACATGGTCTCACACCATCAGAGGTTTGCAAAAAAGGACAACTGGCCATATGTCACAACCTGTCCTCAAGTCAGTGTTGAAGGAGAACAGATCATCAATGACAGGAATTCAAGAACTGGGCATATCTCAGTAGGGGGGGGCTCTGTATGCAAATAATCAAGGCTGACCAAGCAGGTGAGCATGGGCACCAGGAATCTAGACATAGTCCCTGGCCAGGGGGAGCCAAGAATAGGGATAATCAGATGGCGTTGTAGGTGTGGAGGTTGAGGGTGCTCAGTTTTAAGAAAAAAGCCAAGAGCCTAGTTACTGGGTCCATGAGGCATGACAAGATAAAAAAGTCAGCTTCATTAGAGGGGTGGGATAGGGAGGGTGGGAGGGAGGGAGATGCAAGAGGGAAGAGATATGGGGACATATGTATATGTATAACTGATTCACTTTGTTATAAAGCAGAAACTAACACACCATTGTAAAGCAATTATACTCCGATAAAGATGTTAAAAAAAAAAAGTCAGCTTCAGAGGAATGAAGAGCAGAGACTAATGGTTCAATCCACGTTGGGCCGAAGGTACCCAGTCCTCAACACACACACACATTCTAGTATCTGACATTTTGCCAACACACAGTGACTTCTTCAGACTGAGACATTATTTCTGATAAAGCTCTTGTTACTTGAGAGTTAACAAATGCTGACTTTAATAGTTACAAAGGACAGGAAAGTAATATTTTATTGATCCTTGTCTGCACTACATAAAACTTGATGAAGGAGCTCTTGTTATCCCCAGGTTTTATAAGAGGAAACGGTAGTTCAGCTGAAAGATAATTAGATATTGCTAAAGATCCTATGCTTGTCAGCTGAGATTTAAATTCCGGTCCCTGTGATAGCAAATTCCCTGCCCCTGCACCACAGCAAGCTGCCTCCCTTATCAGGGTAATTAAGAACAGGAATTAGCACCAAGGAGAGCAATTTTGATAAGGAGTGAGAAACAGACCCCAGGAGGGCAGCCTTACGGGGGTACACCGAGGGCAATACAAGCCTACCCCCAATTTGATCTACTGCTGTTCCTACTGTCAAGCTTGCTGACCTCACAGATTTGCTAGTGTGGATCTTCTTCTAAGACACGGCCTGTTGCTCTTGCTGTTCTGACGATCTGTAGTTTCCCCAGTGTTTCAGAACCCAGAGTTCCTCCCCATTCCCGGTCTCCTCAGGCAGCTAAGGTGTCCCCTCATCAGGCTTTGGGTACACCACGGGCAGCTTCCTGGGCCTCATGGTCTAAATTTACAGAAGCAGCAGATGGCACCTGAGAGTAGCAATTTGAAGAACTATTGGTTGGTTCTGGTTCTAAGATTAGCGTCAAAGGCTAAATCAATAATGGGATATTCCTCTCCCAGAGTCATGCAGATGGCAATTAGGACTGCATTACAGGGATTACTCACGTCCAATCCCTGTACCTGAGATCAAACTTGGCTAATTTGCCACTTTATTTTAATTCCATCAATTAGAGAAATAAATTGCCAATAAAAGCTCATCTTTTAAAAAGGTTTATTTTAACCTTTTATAAAGTCCTTGGGCAAAAGCATAGAGAAGCGCTTCCTAAGCGACTGCTAATTTGTCAAGGTCGGGAGACAGACACTGTGAAAAATACTGCTCCAAACAACAGCTGAACACTGTCAACCAAATGGAAAAAAAAAAAAAAAGAGGAATGGATTTTCTGGAGTTTTTGGAAACAAAGCATTTCAGCTTAGAATGGAAATCTATGGGAAAATGGAATGTTAGGTTTAGAACATAATCTAAAAATGAGCTAACATGAAAAGATTAGTCCTTTAAATTCAAGCATCCATTCCGTTGCCAAGTATGTATTGAGCACTGGCTGTGTACTAAGTTCTGGAAAAGCAGCGATAAGCTCTACGGTCATGGTCTTTGCATTCATGGAACTTGCAGCCCTGTTGCAGAGATAGTCATTAGACAAATGTACGCATAGATGAGTGTAAAACAATGGTATTAGAGAAGGCAGTGGTTGTGAGGGCAGCCGTGGTGGCGTGCAATAGGATGACACCAATTAGAGTGAAGCGATCAGAAGAGTGACCCTTAAGGGGAGACTTGGAGAATGGATTAGAGTTATTCAGGCAGAGGACATCATTCCAGGCAGAAAGAACGACCCGTGAAAAGGTAAGAAGGCAAGAAAGACATGGAAGGATCTGAAAGATCCTTGCTTGGAGGGTGGATGCAAGCAGAAAATAGAAGATATAAAAATTGTGCTTTGAGACAGAGAATCTTAAGGCTCTGGAAGGAACTTCACTCACCACCCATCCTGACATCCTGATTATACAGAAGACAAAATCCAAGTTCCCAAGGCAGGACTGAATTATCCAAGATGTCAGAGCCAGGGCAAAAAATCTAGTATTGAGGACTCAGTGTTTCTCTAAGCCCCATAGATGTTAGAGCCAAAGCGTTCTTTCTAAGCTTATTCCTGCCTGACTTCCACTGTGGTTTTCACCATGATGTCTTAAAAGACCGAAGTGCCTAAGGTTCATGTTGGGAGGCCTGGGGAGAGGAGGTGGAACTAAGGGCACACCCTCTCAGCCTGTGCCTCAGCCTCCCCTGGGGCACTATGAGTAAATATGTGGGCATAAAGTTATGACTGATGATTTGTTCACCACTGGAGTATAAACTCCATGAAGGCAAGGACCAGGCCTGTGTTGTTGGCTTCTATGGCTACGGCAGTGTGCCTGGCAGATGGTAGACAACCAATAAACACAACTTGCGTGACTGAGTAACTAAACGGATGGGCTCCCTCTTCAGTCCTCAGTTCAGGAACCCTATCGTGCCCCAGAGAGTTCCAAGCTTCTCAACCTCTTCTCTACATGCTGATTTCTATGGCCCACATTTCTAGGTAAAGCACAACAAGTTAAATCCAGTGCCAGGAAAACTGGTGTGGATTGTATTATTTAGGGCTTATCAATTTTCCTATTTTGTCGAATGTAGTTAGAACTAAGCAGTTTCTTTTAATCCCAGGATTTGTGAAGAAACAACATGCGTTATTTAAAGAGCAACAACAAAAATAAACACTTGTAAATATTGCACATTCCTTTGCAAGCAGAAGATTAATACGATAATATTATTGTATTGGGAATACAGTCAGTGAAATGCAAACCTTGATGAGAGAAATTGCCTTCCTTCCTGGAGAAGAGTCACAGGAGACTGGAGAGAAAATTATTTTTCTCAGCTCCGGTCCTTTAGGGCATCAAAGCTTCCTGAGAAGGATTATGCATCGTGCAAAGTGTTAATGTACCTTATTATTCCATGTCTCTCCGATGAATTCTTTGGAATCAATAAAGGTACTTAACAGCTAAGAATTACATTAGGGCACATTGCAATACCAGGAATCTCTTAGATTAATATAACACCTATCTTCAGCAAGTTCTTTGAAGCAATCATAGAGGATGAATAGGTTTTCCTGCTGTGCGAACCCAGTGAATCATGGCGATTTAGTGTGTTTTTCTCCTTGTGGATTTGTTAGCTGTGGGTAGGACAGAGCTTATGAAAGTATTGCAAGTTTCCTGTATGTTTAACTTTCTGTTGGTATGTTTTTAAAATATGTAAGTTCACTAAGCATGTGTCCAAAAAGTGGCTGAAAGATGGGGGAAAATGCTACTGCTCTTGGACAGAGAATTTGATTTAGTATGTAGCCCGGAAGATGAGAGGGAGATAGGGAAGGTCGAATAGCTCTGCGAGACAAAACACAGAAAATGTCACAAGGCAGCCCTTTGAACAATCAATTCCTGAAGGGTAAAGGTGGAGGCGTTGAGAGTCCACGGGGGCTGGTGTGTTCTTGAGAAGAAATGAATTGACCCTTGAAGGGAAAAAATATGAGTGGCAGAAATGAGCACTGAGATTATTTCAAGAGGCATCCAAGGATGACATAGTATTTGTGTTGATTATGAGTTTCTTGCAAAACTTTTCTATTTCAAATTCATTCTCAAGGGCAGATGAAAAGTAAAAACCTGCATGGGTATCATCAGATAAAGGAAATCAAAAGCCAGTATTTTACCAATGCTGGGGAACCAGCTCGAGCTTCAGAGGCACCTGCTATGCAATGTTTTTCTACCTTAAATATTTTGTAAACCTTGTAGCCGTAGAGGATCCTGTAACTAGAATATTCCATGGCTTTGTGACTTAACCATCCTTTGATCACTCAATGATACTACGGTCATTTGATAAAACAACCTGCTCCAACATGAAACAGCATAAAACAGGTCTTCCCTGATCCCTGCTGATAATGCGCGGCTATCCAAAGTTGCAGAAGTCCCTCCTTGTAAAACTGAGCCACGTATGACAACTTGAACCCATTCACAGATTTGTGTTCATTTGGAAAAACTTCCAATAGAACGCACTTTTCTAGACTCTGTGTGTTGCTGAGGGTTGTGTGAGATATTACGGCCCTGAGTCCAGCTGCTTCCTTGGAACCATGAATATTTTCTACACAGGCACATGCAGGGGAAAAGAGAGGCAGTTATCTGAATGGTACCATCCAAGAAAGCTGCCAAGGGGTGGGGGAGAAACAGAATAGTTTGGTTAAATCCACTGCATATTTATTCAACATTTTTTGCATCCTCTTTGCTTGTATGCGTATAGGGCTTCCTTAGAATGTACTCATTTAGAGAGGCAGTAGCTGTGATTCCTTGTAGAAGGATTTTTTTTTTCTCAAGTGCAATGAAAACACAGGGACTATTCTGATGACACTTTTGGTTTCTGTTCTGCAGGCCTGGGGCAGAACTGCTTCTTTGAATCAGTCTTATCCCAGTGCATTCCAGCTTTGATCTTCTCTCGCTTTTCACCTCTGTGCTGCCAGCATGACCATCACTTTCCTAAAGCGAATAGGAAGACTATAGTCAAATTTATCAGGAAACATCTGTGGCTTGATAAACACCTCCTCCTCCACCTCCATACTAATTAATTTCAGTTCTAATCACTTTATTCTTTGTGTGAAACAAAACATCTAAATTTGTTCATCCCAATCTTTGTCTACCTTCAGATTCCTAAAAATGCCCCAAAATATGCATTAACATAAGGTTCTGAGAAGCAAGCTTTCTCTCTTACCCCTTGGCATTTTTCAACTTGAAAACTTCGTTGTCAGAGAAATTGGATGCAAAACATTCTCCCTTCAGCCAAAGAAATATTTCCCGTATCTGGTGATGTTGCTTCTTCAAAGTAGATTTTCTTATTTTGGTTTCAGATCACATTAATTGCACTATTTATTTCTTTTCCCTTTGAGATTCTTTTTCATCTGTTTTTGCTCTCTCCTGAATACATTTCCTACTAGCAGGAAGCTCTAAATGATGAATAGAATCTTAACCTTACCAAGCTTTAAGGCACTGATGTCTACATTTTGTGTTTGCTGATAGCAGGAGGCTTTTTAGTAGGGAAAGGTGTTGTAAGATTCAAATTAGAAAAAAAAAAAGATGATTGTCTTCTGATCAAAGTCTTACACAACAATCTGTGGGTTTTAGAGAAGTTGATTGGTGGCCACCTACGGGTTTGGACTGTGCATTGTCAAAAGAAAGTGGCAAAAAGCAACATGGCTACTTCTTGGACCTGCCTAGAAACACTGAACAAGGTTTCAATCAATCTTCCTACCTGTTAAATAAAACACCTGGGAAGCATATAAATAATGCTCCGGAGAATAGGGTGTCATAGTGGAAAGAACTCTGTGTTGGCAGTCAGGAAGCCTGGGTCCTAATCCCTGACTTACCCCTAACCTCCACATTTGACCTTTGGCTTGTTGTCACCTCTCTGTGGCTTGGCTTCTTCCATTTGTGGAATGAGAGGGTAAATGAAGAAAATGATCTCTAAGTCCTTTTGTAGTTTTAATAAACAGTGATGTCATAATTCTATGGTACTCAACAATAAAATGGAAGGACTGAATTGAGTCTTGAGTTTCTCTCCCTTTGCATTATGCAAATCTGGAAACCTTCAGCATATGGATAGGGGAGGGTCACATTCTACAGTAGGATTAGTAACCCTGCTTTTGGAGTGGAGGGAAAATGCGGGGACCTGGAGAATGTAAAGGTGTGGGACTGCTCCTGTGCAATCCCAGGTAGAGAGGATTGGGCAAGCATGATGACTGCAGAGATAACCACCGTAGCAGGGCATTGGCTGAGCTTCTGAATCAGTGTGTTTAAACCCTTGTGATTGCCTGAGTGTTAAGAATACTAGGATCATCTTTTGTTCAAATATGTGGTCTTTGACCCTGGTTCTGGACACAGAGCTCCTAAATCCCTTAGAATTTCCTGCGTGATAAGATCGTCTTTTGTTCTAATGAGGCAACTCTTGGTGGGCTCTTGGATGAAGGCTAGTCATTAGAAAAACCAAACCATGATTAGAAGCCTGGAACTTTCAGCCCACCTCTATCCTCCAGGGAGAGGAGAGGGGCTGGAAATTGAGTTAATGTTGAATCATGCCTATGTGATGAAACCTCCATAAAAATCTCAAAAGTACGGGGTTCAGAGAGCTTCCAGGTTGGTGAACACTCCCATGTACCTAGACGGTGGCGCACCCCAACTCCATGGAGACAGAAGTTCCTGCTCTCAGGACCTTTCTAGACCCTGCCCCGTGTACTTCTTCATCTGTCTGTTCATCTGTATCCTTAATTGAATCCTTTGTTATATAATTAACTGGTAAACATGTTTCCCTGAGTTCTGTGAGCTGTTGTAGCAAATGATTGAATCCAAGGAGGGAGATATGAGAAACTCTGACTTGTAACCAAGTAGGACAGAAGTTGTGGGTCACCTGGAGACCTACTACTGTGATTGGCGTCTAAAGTGGGGGAAATCATGAGATCCAGCCCTTGAGCTGTGGGGTTCATGATAACTCTGGCTAGTCTCAGAATAGAACTGAGTTGTAGGACATCCATTTGGTGTCACAGAGGATTGCATATGGGCGAAAACCCCCACACCTTTGGTAACCAGAAGTGTCAAAAGTGAAGTGTTCTGTGAGGGCAGTAAAGGAGGCGCACATGAGTGTTTTTTCCTTTACGGTAGCCTTCTGTGGAAATCTTCACTTTACCTCTTTACCAGGTCCGGAAGGCATTCGTATTTCTAACTCAACTAGTATTTCTAACTCAACATAAGTGTATACTTCTGTATTTTCCCAGAAAAATATAATGGGTTATGTCAAATCCTGCCATAGTCAACTCTACAGCATGGGCGTAAACCTGAATGGGAAAACCTTTCATTTTCAAGACTCTCAGCCCATCTCCCAGTCTCCCTCCCAGTCCCTGCAGTTCCTTTCTAACTGGCACACACCTCTTTTGTCTTCCCCCCAAGCGTTGTCTCTCCTAAAAATGGAAGGACGTGGCATGGCTGACCACAGCAGGTGAAGTGTCTGACGTCATTTTCTGTTATTTTTATTCCCCTGATTCTAAGGCTTCAAAGTGAAACGCTGTCCTGGCCAACTGTCAACCTCGAGCTGGTGAACACGTCGTCAGGTTCACATGAAGGAATTTTACCTGTGTCTCATTGGCTCAAGGTAGCCTTGGTTTATGCCTGTTGCCCTGTAGCAAGTATTAATAGCATCCCCTTTTCCTATCAAAGGGTCCTGGGTTGCACATTAAATGATATAGACACTCTAGCTTTGCCTATCATGCCAGGAACCACACTGGTGTCAAGAAGTCCTGATTACCTGGATTCAGATGGTAACTTTAAAGTATTTTTTGGTCCATGTATTGATATATAAAGAGCTCATGAGGTCACCAGATAAAACAGTCTCCCCATGATAAATATCCATTAATTGGGTACAAAGGCAAATCAGAAATAGGATTCATTGTCTCCATTTTCCACGATTATCTCCTGCTTAGTATGGGGTGCAGGTTGTTATGGTGATGAAGTGCAGCTCACGTAGAGGATAATTATAAAGGATATCGCACTGTGGCCTGGAGATGTCACATCACTTATTTCCCTGATGTCTGTGAAGACTGGCTGGTCGAAAAAGTAGGCATGAGTACTGTGGAGGCTTGGTTCTGGCTACATCAACATCCTGAAATGCAGAGCTATGTGAGACTGACCTTTTCCAGGTCCTCCTCTGAGCTCTTCTTTCTACTCCAGTCCCCTTTCTCTTCCTCCCATTCTTCACACCCAGAGGTTGCATGAAGGAAGCAGGAAGCCTAGCTCATTCCATTTTGACTAATGGTTAGATTAAGAAAGTGTCTATAGAGTTGAGTCAATTATATGAGTGTTGAGTTGTCGTGGGGCTGCTTTACAGTTGATGGAGCCTGGATAGTTCTTGGCTTCTGTATCTGGTATTCTGCCATCAGATAATATCAAATTCAATTGATTGTCATTGGGTGGTTGAATATTGTTTTGTATCCTAGTTCCGTTTAATCAGTGTCCCTGTATTCATCACTGACATTCTGGCAGCATGGAGAAAAGGCACTACTTGCAGTGTTCATAGGTAATGAATGCTTGATCTTTAGAGAAGCAATCATCCACACAAATTCAGTTTATTTTAAAAATTTTCCCAGATTATGTCTTTTTCAGAAAAATATGAAGTACTCTTCCTTGTATGCCCAAGGTTTAAAAATGTAATTTTCAAAATGGGCCAAGTCTTTGACTAGTGATATATAAACTGGGCTTCTTAGAAGTTAGTTTATAGAGGTACATTTGAAGAGGACGGAATTGACAGTACAATAAGCAAATGCCTATGGCTGGGAAACACCCAGGCCACGTTTGCAGCATCTTTCAAACTAAGTGTGTGAAATCATGCTGGGATATTTGTGAGCTTTGTCTTGCCACCTTTTTGAAGCAAAAAAAAATATGGACTCTCCTTCTATACTCTCCACAAATACAGACCATGAGCTTGTAGTGTGGACTACAAAGTCATAATACCGATTGAAATGCGTTATGTTTAAGTAGTGATGATCAATTTATAAAGGTCCTTTACATATGCAGCTTCGTATAATTCTTTCAATTATATGATGAGATATTACTATCTCTATTTTGCTATGAGTTTGGAGGTTGGTCTTAAGCTGAAGAGATAGATTTGGGAGTCAAGTCCGCTCAGTTTTGGAGAGTAATAGACTATGCAACTTTCCAGAATCGTACAAAGAAGTAATGAATGGTACACTGTCCTAGGAACTATTTGAAGGAAAGGAATGCTGTTTTCTTTAGCTTATTTGTCAGGAGAACTAGTCTTATCTGAAGCAAAGTTATTTTTGGAAGTGCACTTAGTTTGTAAAAAGGATGGGTGAGCTGACCTCATGCATTCAAATGTCCGGGATACAAGCTCCTGGCTATGAGGTCCTTAGGGTCTTTTTAGCCCGCAGACTGGATGTGCACCCAGTGGAAAGCAAAGTGTCTCTTTCCATGCTCACGCTACTGGAGCGGTTGAGTTGTGTTGGCTATAAAATGCCATGTTTGCTGTCACCTGGGAGACTTAATGAAGCATTCTCCATGCAGGAGGGATGATTCTGTCTGCTGACTCCTGGACTTGAAAGCAGATGGTGGAGGAGCCCACGGCTTCTGGAACAGCACAGGTGGAGGTCATGATTTCTGCTGTTGCCCTTTGTCTTCCTACTGAAAGGCTGATTGTCCCAGAAATGTTTAAGGAATATGTGTGAACATGTTTGTATGTGTAAATGTGTCTGTGTAAAATTAGTTTTGCTCCATAAATCCACTTTTCTCAAGAGAAAGGTAATAAATCAGGTTGGAAACACCCTCTTGAAGAACACTCATAGAAAAAAAATTAGATAGATACTTTCTAAGAACCCAAATATTTCAGTCATTTGAACAACTCAATTCTGGGTCTCTAAAATTCCTTCCTCTCCTTCCCTCCTCCAGTCCCCTTGTTATAGAAGCACCTGGGGAAAGATGTGCTTCACATCGGGCCAGTCAGGCAGGCACTTCCATGCCACTTTCCTGGCAAGAGGAAGGTCAGCTTTGTCGTCTGATTCGTTCTTAAGGTTCTCCAATTAGAGGCTTGTGAAAGAGCGCTGAGACTGTGGGTTTTGTGCATCTCTCATTCTCTCCCATCTTCTCCTTTCCCAGCCTCACTGTTTTTTAAGCATATTGAAAACACTTAAGATTGTGTTAGATCTTCAAGAGCCACTTGGCTGGTAACTCATCCCAATTGTTCTCAGATGCAAATGCAGTTGCCAAGTGGGCTGCCAGTAAGTCTCGATTCATTTCAATACATGTGTAGCCGTTTGAGAGTTAATAGAAAATTAGAATCAGAGCCAATATTGTCATGCATGGAGGTGACATAGGATCTAGACTCACGTGGCCAGAGTCAGGTCTGTGGTACTTGGTAAAGCAGAGCGGATCCAGCCTTGAGATCATGCTTTGCAGGTTCCCAAACACACTGGAAAGTGAAAGAGCTACCATTGTCAGTCCCACAAGTGTAGTTCTTACAAAAGAAAGACCCTAAGACATGAAAGAGCTTTTTATCACTTTGAAAACCTCTATCACTATTCAGAAGCAGAACTTTTGCACTTCCTCATGATTTTATTAAGTACTAAGCTAACTGAACAGGCACCTTTTAAGTGCCTGAAATAAATCATCTGACTTTTAAACGTCTCTAAAGAGTGTATATAGGTATGAAATTATATATAATGTTAATGAAAATAAGGACCATTAATTGCTCTTTGATTTTACAAAGGTGGTGATGCTCATTTGTAATTCCCACAGAGGGTGCAAACTGTGAGTAAAATTTCCTAGAGAACCAGACCCAAAATTAGTTCTTCTAAAAATATGATAGCTTCCAACAAATGACCTAGGCAGCTGAATACAATACAGGCTTGTGCTTCCCATGGAAGCTACATGCTCTTTGTTCAGTGTCTCAGGAGTTAATCAAGTAGCCACTCCAGATGACTGGCCAACAGGCAAAGGGGACTTGAGACCTTCTGACACTGAGACCTTCGGAAGCACCTTTGCCTTTCTATATACAGACTGTGCACATTGCCAGCTCACAGGCAGAAGAGCACTTTGTTGAGTTGTGTGTCAGCAGTGGAGATCAGTTTTCACCAAGCTACTCAAATTTTCCTCCCTCGTCTCAATTGTGACCAGCCACAGGCATTTGTAAATGTGTTCATGGTAGAGAATGGCCATAGGCCTTGAGCCTACAGGTATAGATTCCACGACCTTGGTCTACTTCAACCATAGCTATTTCTGAATGCACAGTTGGGCTGCACCCTTCATCCTTCTACCCGTCACCAATCTATCTCCCACGTTGTTCTAAAAATCATTGTTGGCTGTGGCTGGTTGTATTTCCAAAGACAGCTGCAACAATATCTCCCGCCCCACATGGTCTTCTTACAATGTGACTCCAGGGCTCCTCCCATTGAGTGCTGAACTCTGTGTCCCTTGTCCTTGAACATGGATGGAACTTTGTCATTGCCATGACCAGCAAAGTATGGCAGAAATAATACTCTGTGACTTCCCAGGATAGATCATTAAAATGCTATGCACTCCTGCCTTGTTCTTTTGGTGCAACTGGTCTTGGAATCCAGCTCCCTGCAAGAAAACCAGACTGTCTCCTACAGAACGTCCATGTGTAAATATTCCAGCCAATGGCCCAGCTGAGATCCCAGTGAAGTGCCAGCAAAACCCACCAGACACTGGCCTGCTGATGCCTCCAAATGATCCCAGTCGCTCTTTTTGAATCTCCCCATTAGGCCCCAGACATTAAAGAGGAGAGAGAAGCTGTTCCCACTGTGCTTCATCCAAATTCCTGACACACAGAATCCACGAGCGTAATAAAAAGATTGTTTTATGCCATTAATTTCTAGGGTAGTTTCTTACGCAGCAGTAGTAACTGGAACATTGTCAAAGCTTAGAGTTGGATTGCTTTCCAGCCCTGAAACAGAAAATCACATTCCATCCTCAGAGTCTTTCCATGGCCCATAAAAACCCTCACGTTTCCACAAGCTGCAAGCTTCAGTGAGAGCCAACGGAATGAAGTGTATGAGCTCAAAGTGCCTCAAGACAAAGACAGAGCTCTCTTCTGAAATACACTTTTTTTTTTTTCTTTTGCGGTACGCGGGCGTCTCACTGCTGTGGCCTCTCCCGTTGCAGAGCACAGGCTCCGGACGCGCAGGCTCAGCGGCCATGGCTCACGGGCCCAGCCGCTCCGCGGCATGTGGGATCTTCCCGGACCGGGGCACGAACCCGCATCCCCTGCATTGGCGGGTGGACCCTCAACCACTGCGCCACCAGGGAATCCCATGAAATATACATTTTTAAAAGTAAATAAAAGTCTACTTCATCCTTATTTAAAACATTTTCTTAATCCTGGTGCCTTGAAGGACAGTATTCTCTTGGAGGAAAACCTTAAAAGGGAGATGCATCCTTCCCTCCGTCTACAAATTAGAAGGGTCTTCTCTACATTTAAGGTGACCTGTCCTGCTGCCCCTGTACCACTTCCTCCAGTGCCAGAAGAGTTAAGCTCTCCTTCAGACCCACATAACATGACTTACTTAGATTTTAGACTGATTGGATGTTTCACATGCCTTGGTAGCCAGTCATAGCATTCAGCTTTATGGCTTAAATTATCACAAGGAAGAGGTCTGCCCCCTCCCAGGGCCATTGATACTCTCTTCTTGATTGAGCTGACATTAACCTTCCTCCCTACACATACATGAAAAGGAAAAAGAAAAAAGTCACTAATTCCCTCCTTCCTCCACTCTCACATGAGTAAATGCTGACATTTGCCCCAAGACTATTCTTTGGCTTTTGTTTCCACTTGTGGGAGTCTCCTTAGAAGGTCTCAAGGGAACACCATGGTGTTTTATCCACACCCAGGCGATCAGACCAGCCTCTCCTTGTATGGCTTGTCCTAAAGCCCGCATCTGCAGTGTTTGGTGGTAAACAATGTCCGCATGCCCAAGTGCCCCTTATCAACCCAAATCAGGCAAAGGCCTCTTCAATTTCCTTTACTCATCAATCTCAGAGGCCAGACAATACATAATTTCCTCCACCATCAGGCTGTTGGGAAAGTGCATCTTGTTCGGAACTAGACACTTGCTCCCAGAGATGACAGTTTGATTTGAATCCCCAGGAATCAGAGAAAACAATCAAAGTGGGAAGCGGATACAAGATTTCCAATTGCCAGGCCACCAAACATGGTCGCTCTCAGATCGGCTTGTCCCGGGGTCAGGAGGAAAACATTTGATGAAATGTAGGATTTCAGTGGCAGCTGAAGAAGCACCTGTAATATGGATTGAAGGGTCACCCTGGGGAAAGCGGAGGAAAAGTTCAAAGCCAAGGAATGATTTAGGACAAAGAGAAAAAACTATAAACCCCAAAGTACTAGCTGCAATGCTAGTCATTGATTGCCAGTATCTTATTTGAATTCAGCCAAGTTCTTGTTCAAAGAGTATGTTGGTATTATGCCTGTCCCAGTGTAGGACAGCCACAAAGGTAACTTTCCCAAAGGTTTCATCCATTTTGTGAGCCATATTTAGGCATTTCACCCACATTTAATTTACGGAAAGGACCACTAGGCTAGGTGTCAGAAAATCCTGGTACTAGACCAACTCTATTAGAAAGGACCCGTATAATGGAACCTTAATATCCAATAGGCATTCTGGCTTGCTGAGACCTCTACACTATTGCCTCACTCTCCTTTTTCTAAATGATGTAGAATTCCACAATTTCCCGTTTTCTGTAAATTTCTGGAATGAGGTAAATGTTGCCGTGGTACCTCTGATCTTGGTTCATCTTTCAATATGTGTTATCTCTTCTAAATCCTTTCAACCTACACATAAAACCTGGTCTCTCCCTCCTTGTCTGCATAACATACCTATTCACATCAAGCATCTGAGGAGAAGAACACCGTGCATCGTGTAGCAAGCCTTGTAGAAACACAGGTCAGGCGCTTCTCCTCCATAAAATCTTTCTGGTAACCCTGCCAACCCCAGCTTCCTGGTCCTCCATCGCCACCTTCAACTATGGGGTTTGACCTTCTATGCAGCCCTTCCTCCCCTCTCTTTTCTTTCTCTTCTCCTCCAAAGACCGATAATTGAAAGCCCTTCCCCTTTTTATCCCAAAGGGCACTTTAATAATTTCTTCGGTTGTCTAACAATAGCAAACAAAAGATCCTATAAAAAAGCTAGCCCTGTATCTAACTGAAATCATGATGGCAACTGGGCATTAAGAAAGGCACTTCCCATCTTGGTACTTGAGTTTCTCATTTTTAAGATGCCAGAGTGGAACTGTGATTCCCCACTTTGGGATTCTCCTAGAGCCCATCGGGAGCCAACGCTGTGCACGTGGGAAAGAAATGTCAGCATATGGGCATCTGGGCTAATAAATGGATCTGCTAATCCTGTTTTACTTGAAAAGTGAAATTCAAGGAAAACCCGGGGGGATGTTAACGTTGCTAAGCACAGTCCTGTGCTGTTTTAAAAAATATGTTCATTCCTGCTCTACCACTACTCATCTGTGAAACTGGGTAATTAGTTAACATATCTGAGCTTCCCTTTTTATCAATTTTGCATTTGTAACATGCTGTGATTAGTTTAGTCATCTCTAAGGTGCACTGCACCACTTTGAGTGACTGTTTGATGAGATGTAATAAAGCTCAAACAACACGCTATGGCTTACATTTCTACTCCCAGGTGTAAACCCAACAGAAACGCACACACATGCCCCCCAAAAGACGTACGCGAGAGTGTTCACAGCAGCACTATTCATAATGGTCCTGGAGTGGGTGGAATGTTGGCCCCTATAAGATAGGTTCACGTCTTAATCCCCAGAACCTGTGAATGTGACCTTATTTGGGAAAAGAGTCTTTGTAGATGTAACTAAGGTAAGGATCTTGAGATGAGATCACCCTGGACTAGCTGGTGGGCTCTAAATCCAATGATAAGTGTCCTTTTGAGAGGCAGAGGAGGAGAACTGAGATGAGGAAGAAGGGAAGGCCATGTGAAGACAGAGGCAGAGATTGGAGTGATGCAGCCACAATCCAAGGAACATCTGGAGCCACCAGAAGCTGGAAGAGACAAAGAAGGAATCTCCCCCTGGAGCCTTCGCGGGGAACGCAGCCCTGCAGACACCTTGATTTCAAACTTTTGGCCTCTAGAACTGTGAGACAAAGCATCATCTGTTGTTTTGAGTGCCCAAGTTTGTGGTAGTTGTTACAGAAGCCCTAGAAAACAATACAAGCCCCAAACTGGAATACTATTACATTCACAATAGTAGCATGAATACATAAAACACTATAAAATACTTTACAGCGATGAAAAAGAACAAACAACAGGAAGGAAGCTTATCAAGATAATGTTAAATTAAAGAGGTTAGACTGGAAGTGCGTAATACTTGCTTCTATTAATATAAAGCTCAGAAACATGAAAAACATTATCATGTGATGGATGTCAGAAGGCAAGGGGCATTGATTGGAAGAAGCCACAAGGAGACTTCTGGGGTGTTAGCAGCTCTATTTCATGAGCTGGGGAGTGATTACAAGGGTGTGTTTGTTTTGCAAAAATAGGTTGAATTATATGCTTACGTTTTAAGTACACACTTTATAGTACGTATGTTCACCTCCAAGAAGTTTTTTCAAACTTTATATTAATCTTAAAGTATTAACGGAGTTGAGTATTTTGTTCACATAAGCAGAGAACGTTCACCAGGGTTTACTGCATGCTTCAGGCTAGGATATCAGATGGTTGGCTATGGTATTTATATGAGGAGTACTTTGTAAATTTAAAGCAGAATTGGTGTAAACTAAATTCACATATTCAGTGACTGTCCCAATACAGCTATTTAGGTTTCAAATATTCACACACCTAAATGTTTACAAAAATCCCCCAAGTGTGAACTCTACTTTGAAGGCCCCCAAACATGATCCTCAAGTTGAGTTTACCTTGACATCAAATTCTAAAAGATGTTTTTCTTGTGAACTTTTACATGTGATTTTCTGAGGCCAGTTTCCAAAAAAAAAAAATACTGAAGACTTTCCATGTGACTGTTGTTTATATAGACCCTGGATCTACTGGGGGCCTAAATATTAAAATCCAACAGAGTCAAGGTGGTTCTTCAGGGAATTACTCAGCTGTAGTTCAAGAATGGGGCCTGACAGTGATCAGACTTAATACAGGGACAGAATTCAGACAACATGGAGGAAGCTGGGACTTGTCCCTAACAACTTCTTCCCTAAATGTGGCTTCTCTCTGCTGCCTTTTCAGTAAGAGGTGATGAGTGGGAGGTTCAAGGTTTAATTCTTTGATAGGAGGTTCGTGTACTGATGCTCGGATTCAAGGTAGGTCCATGTGTTATAATAGTAAATAATAATAATGGTGATAATAATAATAAAGCAGTGAGGTTGCAATCTCATGAGCTGTTGAGTTTTGGCTGATGCAACCTAGGAGTGTACCTGCTAACAGCAACCGATGTGTCAAAATAATTAACATGAACCCTTATTTCTGGTAGGAAAAAAAACTTATTATGCTCGCCAAGAGGTATAGCCTTCTAGATTCAGTTTTAATCAGTTGAGCTCAAAATATATCAAGAAGTTGGAACTGGTTTCCTCAGAACTTCCTTCTGCTTCCTGAAAACCAGATAATTATTCGAACCATTCAGATAATTGAAGGGTTTGAGAAAAGTGTGCTTCTTCTTCAGGTAAAGAAATTTCTCTCCTACCCTCTTGCAGCTTTTTCTCTTCATCAACACAACATCCAAAAAGAACACCATCAATAAAAATTTCCAAAATTTTAGCTTTTTTTGCTTGTTTATCTCCCAGCTCCAGTCCCTCCCAGTTAGAACTTTGTAACAGCGGGTGCTGTCCCTGGACACGCTTCAGCTGCAGCCTTCACTCTGCATGTGTTACAGGAACTTGGTCAGAAGGTAGCTGCCAGTGTGACAATCAAAGTTGCACAACTAGTCTTGGCATGATTGGGTTCGATGTGTCTCTGGGCTATTGGGATCTCTTGAATTATTCCGAGTTGGTGACCAAAGTGTATTTGTCAATATTTGTAGAAAGGTTGTTTCTAAAGAGCTGGAGTGTCATGTCACAGGGACATCTGGGAATGGATGGACCCCCAAGTTATGCAATTCTTTGAGTCTTGATTTTTTAAATTGGGTAAACAAATATCCTAGTTTTCTTCAGGTGGGACCAGTTGGAAGCATGTTCTACTTTGTGTCCTGGAAGTCCCAGCAGGATTTAGGCCCCAGGTGCCCTCACTGTATCCTGCTCTCTAAAGCTCTTCGGATTGGCTTCCTTCCCCATCTCACTTCCCACATCCCTAAGTTTCTGGGGGTCCTCATCCGGGTAATCCTTGTCTCAGGATTAGCTTCCGTTTTTATGGCTCATTTCAAAAAATTTGTAGAGGTATAATTGACATATAACATTATATTAGTTTCAGGTGTCCAATATAGTGATTCAATATTTGCATACCTTGCAAAACGATCACCATGATAAGTCTACCCTACCTAGTTATAAAAACTTCTTCCTGGTAATGAGAACTTTTAAGATCTACTTTCATAGCAACGTTCAAATATGCAGTACAGTATTATTAACTACAGTCACCAAATATTAGCTTCTAGAGGAACGAAAAAATGAGACACCCTTTATACACTTTTTTTTTTTTTTTTTTTTTTTTTTTTTGCGGTACGCGGGCCTCTCACTGCCGCGGCCTCTCCCGCTGCGGAGCACAGGCTCCGGACGCGCAGGCTCAGCGGCCATGGCTCACGGGCACATCCGCTCCACGGCATGTGGGATCTTCCCGGACCGGGGCACGAACCCCTGTCCCCTGCATCGGCAGGCGGACTCTCAACCACTGCGCCACCAGGGAAGCCCCCTTTATACACTTTTGATAAGCTATTTTCATTCCTGGTTTACAGACAAGGAAACTAAGACTTAGAGTCATTAAGTAACTAGTCCAAGATCATACTCCTAATAAATAGGCAAACTTGGTTCAGTCCCACATGCCTCTTCCCATTACACCACAGTGCCTCATAAAATGGGAAGAGCTAATTTGCCCTGCAGCTGGTACACAGACATGGTTCTGGGAATACAAGCATCTAGAACTGGCAAGTCCCTTTTTACTAAACTGCTTTTCAAGTTTTAATATCTCTGCAGGGCATTTTCTTGTTTCTGTTTCATTGGTAACAAAGTATATTTGGTTGTTGCTTTGTAAGTTGTGCATAAATAGTTGTCCAATGAAAGTAACTGCCGTTTCATGTTAGTATCATAATATTCTTCACCTGGAGTGCTGGGTGTCTTCCCTTTGCCCCTGGCAGATCCGCTGTCCCCCAGCTCTCCACCCTGGGAGGCTGCCCAATAGAACTGACAAAAATCCACATGCAAGCAAGAAGCCGTGGAATTCAAAGGTAATGGGTTAAGCTTTTTTCCAATCATGCTGTGGTAATAACTGAAATCAGTTTTTCAAAAGAGTCAAAATTAGGCAGTAGGATGTGATGAGCAAACACATCTTAGATTATTGTCAGAAAAACAGAATTCCTTGTTTCATATTGTAATAAAAATGCATTTAAAATGTTACAGGAAAATGTGATCAAAGAGAGAGAAGCCTGCCTTTTTAGATGTCCCAGAGCAGAAGCACATGTTAAAATGTCATATTTTTTAAGTTCTGGAGATAAAAAGTGGGGATGAATGCATAAAAGTGCAAAATGGGTATTTCTAGATGTGGAAACGCGTAATGGAAAAAGTAGGTAGGACGGAATTGATTAGGTAGGCAGAAAAAGAGCAAATATTCAAGCAAATACAGGACATTTGCATGAGCAGAGCCAGTGAGAAGGAAAAGGAATTAGTACGTCAAGCAAAAATAAATCCACTTTCTACAGGCTCCATAGGCTTTCCCGAAAGAGAAAAAGAAACTTGTTTTTTGGGAGGTGACCCCTAGAATGCCCTTCTTCATTTAAGACAATTTTACCCACATGGAAGGCTCAAATCCGAAGCCTTTTCCTCAGTCGGCTGACAATGCCTTAGCCAACGAACCTCTTTGGGTTTCACTCCTCCTGTTCTTTCAGAGTAAAGTCAGCTTCTTAGCAGTGGTTTGCACTTTGCAGCAGGCTTACTTCAGCCAGGCACAATCCTCCGGTACAGCTCTATCTGCTTACTGACAATTCCATACCTGTGCCATGTGATATGTGAGACGGTCCATTCCCTCTGCCAGGAATACCCTCACCACCCTGACACCCATCCACCTGGCTTATCCTTACTCGTTCTTTAAAACCAATGACACCTTCTGCAGGAAGTCTCTTTGATTAGCTTCACTTACCAAGCTTCCATCCCTCTTAGGCGTATTTGAGTATAGAGATTATCACATGGAATACGAATTGTCTATTCACCTGTCTCTCTTTTCTAGTACACTGGAAATGTCTTAAGGGCATTGGGCTGTATTTTGTTTATCTTCGTGTATCCAGAGCTTGACTGGGACACTGAAGTTGGTAGTAGGGGAATCTATGTTAAACTGAATCAAAGCTGAGTATATTTAATATGGACTTTGGATCAGTGTATTTCTAAAGTCTTCTTCAGCTCCACAGTTCTCAAATCCTTTGTCCTGGGGGTTTCTAGATATCATTTTGGATATTTGTCCCCAGATGTCTTTATGGTATGATAAAGTAAGGCACGTGGGGATATCCAAATTGTACCCACATTCAACTGAGTCTCCAAGAGGCAAGGGATGTGTTACCTCCACAGCAAGTTCAAACTAGAACTCCTTTTAATGAGGCTAAGCTGATACTTCATATAAGGAGGTTTACTCTTTGTGGATGCTCATATATTTTATGGCTGTGGTAGTCTGAATCACCTGACTCTCAGCTGTGTGTCTTTCATATGGTCCAGGGCAGCACTCGGCTCCCAGGAAACTGGGTCGCCTATGATACGATGTCACATCTGTAAGATTTGACAGTTGGGACGGAGCCGGCTGGGTGCTGCAATCAGAGGGAATTTTCTGCTGGGAGATGGTGATTTGCTGCATTTTGCATTCTCTGATGTACAATGTCTTTGATTGCCAGCACTGTCATTTCAGGTTTGACATCTTTCTATGGAAACATCTGTGGCATGCAGCATTTCTGTACTGGCAAAAAGACAGACAAGACACGGCTAATTTTTTTTAATCACATGATACAGTCTGATATATACAGTAACAGCTAGGCTGCATCTAGGCTGGAATTATTTTTCAATTTACAGCTAACAGTTGTTCATCTTGTTTTTCTCTTGGTTTTTTTTTAACTGACACTTGTTTCTATCTGCACTTCCAGGGCTCTGAGCTGAGGCCGAAAGGATGGGTATTTCTTTCTCATTCCTTCAGGGGATATGTCCTTTTAACTATGGTCCTCAGCCACATGGGAAAGCCAAAAAGGGTCGTCATGGCCCATCCTTCTCCCAATCTTCCCTGTTCTCTGTAAAGGTACTCCTTTTGACATCCCCTGCCATATCCACATCACAGAATCTCCCATGTTCTTTATTTTGTTCCTGGCCGTTGCCGACAAGAGGGCAGACCTGGCTAAGAAACAGTTCTACACCAAACCTTGGAATTTTATGTTTTAACTCCCTCCCATTCCCCTTATACACAGTGGCATTCACTTAATGTAATAATTACTCTTTACCAGGAATAACATCAAATGACCCCCCCTTGGGAAGAATTTCAGGCATCAGTGGTAGTTTTTGAGGAATTGTGAGTAGAAGCTCTTCCGCATTCCTGTTATGAAACTGGTCCTGCCTTTTCCCACAGTGCACGACGTGATGACAGAGCACCCAGCTGGCTGCCTCATATTGGTTCTGGCTAATGCACTGAATCACTGTGGACCCTGGACAAGGTGACTTACCACTCTGGCCACAGTTCTGTCAAATGTAAAATAAGGGAATGTGTACTAAATGGTATACACATCGCTCACGGCTCTAAGATTCCTACATAGCAGTGAATGACAGTTTCTAGAACATTTCAAAAATTTTCCCACACTTTGACATAGGGATGGTAACAAAACTAACGACAAGGCAACTTACTCTGGACATTCATCATCATGAAGGCATCCTACTTGCTTGCCACTAAGTGATGTCTAGATACAGCAAAATACAAAATGGAAATAAACGCAGGATACGGGTCTTGTCATGGAGCAGCAACGGTATTTTTCCCATCATCCTTTTAGATCATTTTAATTGTTACTCAGTTTTGTCCACACTTTGATGATCACGTGACAGGATGCACCTAAAAGAAAATTGTATCTCCCCAGAAGTTTGTCTATGGCTGGTCTTTATTTTGGTTCATAGGATATGGGCCAGCTTAGACTAGACACTGCCGTCCTTCCAGCTAGGTAGGGTGCTGGAAGCTATGTGGCCCACTAGTGATGGCGACTCGTTCTCTGACATTCTTCCCATGAAGAGGGGGGGTCGATGCCCCCAACCCTCCTGTGTGGGCAGGCTCTGGAACCGCTTTGCCTAACAGAATGTGACAGAAATGACACAAGTTGTCTCCAGGCCTGGCCCATAAGAGACCGGCGGCTTCCACTTTCTGTCTCATAGAACACACTTTAAGACTCGTCTTTCAAGGAAAGCCAGATCCATGGAAGAAATTCAAGTACGGCCCCCAAGACTACCATGCTGTGAGAAGCCCAAGCCACATGAAGAGGCCTGGGAAGATGATGCACCACGTGAAAAAGGAAAGAGGCCAAGGAGCCCCAGGACACTGGATATGTGGGTAAAGAAGGCATCCTGGGCATGGATCCTGCAGTCCCAGCTGATGCCACGTGAATCAGACGATAACCATCCAGGCAAACCCTCTCCAAATGTCTGGGCAAAATAAAATGTTTGCCTTAAGCATTAAGTGTGGGATAAATTGGTGTGCAGAAATAAGTGCCTGGCAGGAGCCATCAGGACCTGTGAGAAACGAGACAGTTGTCCTTTTTATCCAAAAGCGTCAGGGCGGTGTTAAGTGTCAGACTGATCTTCTCTTGTGGGGCATCACCAGCCGGCCCTGTGTCTCAGGCCTCTTTCAGTTGGAATCAACAGGACATTGATCCTTCATGAAGTCAAATATTTGCCTCTGCTAATGAAGCTGCGAGGCTTTCCATTACCAATCATTTGGAAGAGCTTAATGGATCTAAAATCCCAGGTGGTGTGTGTTTGGACAGAAAAATGGATGACTTCTTTTGCTTGGTGGTGCAAAACCATGAATCAGCAGAACACCACTTTGTTTGAGGAGAGGGTCTGGGGAGAGGAAATAACAGAGCCAGCAACTCAGGTGGCCACAGGGAGCCTTCTTCTATCCTGAGATGCCCCAACATGCACACTCTTTGGCCATGCAGACTCATTGCTAAACTTTTTTCTGGAGCTAGAGAAACTTCAGCCAGCTGAGCCTTTTCTCCAGTTATTTGTAAAGTACTTTCTAGGTTTCTTTCCCCCGTCTATTCAATTTTCAGTAGTAAATTCTTCTAGCTGCAAGTTTGGAGGCTTAAAAATTTTTTTAGATTTATTAGCTTTTTCTTTTTTGTGTATTTTTTTTAATTAATAGACTTCTTTGGATACAGTTTTAGGTTTACAGAAAAAAATTGAGTGCAAAGTACAGAGAGTTCCCATGGACCCCTTATCCCCAACCAATGTCCCATGTGATTAAAATCTCCCACATGTGTTACAATCAAGGGTCAATATTGATGCACTGTTCCTAACTAGAGTCCAGCATTTACATTAGGGCACACTCTGTGTTGTACATTCTATGGGTTTTGGAAAATGTGTGATGACAAGTATCCACCATTACAGTATCATACAGTTCCAGATTTATTGCAAAGGTAGGACAGAGTTTGTGTACACCTCACACTCAGTTTTCCTCATTATAAACATCTAACATTATTATGGTACATTTGTCATGATTAATGAACCAATATTGACACTTATTCACTGAAGCCTATACTTCATTCAGATTTCCTCAGTTTTTATCTAATGTCCTTTTTTTTGTTCCAGGATTCCATCCAGGACCCCACATTACATTTGGTTTTCATGTCGCCTTTAGCTCCTCTTGGCTGTGACAGTTTCTTAGCCTTTCTTTGTTTTCGAAAACCTTTAAAGTTTTCAGGTATTAGGTAAAATGTCCCACTCTTGGGATTTTCCCAATGTTTTTCTAATGATTAAACTAGGATAATATGTTTTGGGGGAGGAAAACCACCAAGGTAAAGTACCATTCTCATCACATCATGTCAAGGGTACATACCATCAATGGATTTATCACTGTTGATGTTAACTTTAATCATCTAGGGTGAGATAACTTTGTCAGGTCTCTCCACTGAAAACTTACCCTTCTTTTTCTTTCTTTTTTTTTTTTTTTTTTGCGGTACGCGGGCCTCTCACTGTCGTGGCCTCTCCGGTTGCGGAGCACAGGCTGCACAGGCTCAGCGGCCATGGCTCACGGGCCCAGCTGCCCCGCGGCATGTGGAATCTTCCTGGACTGGGGCACGAACCCGTGTCCCCTGCATCGGCAGGTGGACTCTCAACCACTGCGCCACCAGGGAAGCCCTACCCTTCTTTTTCAACCTTTCCCTACTGTACTCTTTGGGAGAAAGTCACTGCACAGCCCACTCTAAGGAATGGAGAATTAGGCTCTACCTTTTTTTTTTTTCCTCTCTAGCTTTATTGAAGTATAATTGACAAATAAAATTATATATATTTAAAGTGTACAACATGATGATCTGATAATGTATACTTTGTGAAATGATTACCACAATCAGGTTAAGGTGTGTTTTGTGACTAATAATGTGGTCTATGTTTGAGAATTTCCCATATGAGCTTGAGAAGAACATGTATTCTGCTATTGTTGGATGTGGTACACAGTTTATAAATGCTGACCAGGTCATGTTGATTGATACTACTGGTGAGGTAAACTATATCTTTATCGATTTCCTGAGTATAATCTATCAATTACTGACATGAGTGTTAAAGTCTCCAAGTTTAATAGTGGAGTTGTCTATTTCTCCTTCAGTCATATCAGTTTTTTGCTTCATGTATTTTGATTTTCTTTTGTTAGGTGCATATACGTTTAGGATTGTTATATCCCCTTGGAGAACTGACCCATTTATCATCATGTAGTTACACTCTTTATCCTTAGCAATTTTCCTTGTTATGAAGTCTGCTTTGTTTGAAATTAATAGAGCTACTCCAGTTGTCTTTTGATTAGTGTTAACATGGTATATATTTTTCCAACTCTACTTTTAACCTACCAGAGTCCCTATATTTAAAGGAGATTTGCGTAGGCAATATATAGTTGGGTCCTGTTTTTTATCTGACCATCTCTATCTTTTAGTTGGTATATTTAGACCACTCATTTAAAGAGATTTTGATGTATTTGGTTTAACATCAACCATGCTTGTAACAGTTTTCTATACCTAGGTATAAGAATTTTTTATTTTGTTTTTGCTTTTTGGTATTTATTCTGCTTGATGATCTCTGAGCTTCTTAGATCTGTGGATTGGTGTATGTCATTAATTTTGGAAAATTCTCAGCTATTATTACTTTAAATATCTTTTTGTGCTCTTCTGTTTCTTTTTTCTCCTTCTAGTATTTCAATTATAGATATATTACATCGTTTGAAATTGCCCCACAGTTGTTGAATGTTCTGTCCTGTGTTTATCATTCTTTTTTCTCTTTGCATTTCAGTTTGGGAAGTTTGTATTGACCTATCTTCAAGCTAAATTACCCTTCGCCTTGCCAAGTCAGCAGTATTTTTATTTCCAGCAATTCCTTTTGATTATTTCTTAGAATTTCCCTCTCTCTGCTTATCCTATCAATCTATTCTTGCATCTGATCTTGTCTACTTTTTCCGTTAGATTCCTTTACATATTTATCAAAGTTATTTTTAATTCCCTGCCTGATAATTCCAAACTCTATGTCATATCCGAGTCTGGTTCTGACGCTCAGTTTGGCTTTTCAGACTGTGCTTTTCTCACTTTTTTGGAAAGCCTTGTAGTCTTTTGTTAATTGATGGACATATCGTATTAGGTAATAGGAACTAAGTAAATAGCCCTGTAGTGTGAGGATTTATGTGACTCTAATTAGGACCTGGGTTTTGTTTAATGTTTACTATAGCTATAGAGTCAGAAGCTTCAAGTTCTTCTCATTTTTGTTTGTTTGTTTTTGTCTTCCCTCTTGACTTAGGGCTTCTTGTAATTGCTCCCCATCAGAGAAAGTCTGTGTCTTACAACTCTTCCAGCTGTACTTCACTGTTGTTATACTAGAGTCCAGCTAGTATGATGGCAGGTTTGGGGATGAGGAGCATTCTGTAATCTTCCAGTTACACCTCAGTCACACAGTGGGCCTGTGTCTCTGGACTGTGACCTTCACGTGTGTTTTGTCCTGTAGAACTTCCTCCTACTGAAGCAAGATAGGAAGCTGGCGGCGGGGGGGGGGGGCGCGGGGGAGAGGCTGGTGTGGGAGGGATACCCTTCCCCCACAGCTCTGAGACAAGGCTCTGGTTAAGTCCTCCCCCGGAGGGTAGGCATTTGTTATGGAGAAAGCTCTGGGCACCTTCCACACAGATTTCTTTTTCCCTCCCCCTTCCAGATTCACAATAGGGTCTTTATCAGATCTTTAACATAGAACATGGTGGGTTCCTGCAAGTAAAGCCTGCACCAATGTAAGGGCCCACGCAGATGGCAGCTCCCAGGATTTCCTCCCTCTCATGCTGTCCACACTCAGCCTCCAGAAATTCATCAAAATTGCCATGTAAGTGTATCGAACACTCAACCAGTTCATGGCTCCTGGCTTCCACTCCAAGAAAGTCTCAGCCATGATTCTCAGCGTTGCCTTTCCTCTCCAGATTTTGGGGTGGTCGATTTTCCCTGCAAATTCAGTTCTCTTATGGATCCAAGAAAAGTCTATGATTTCAGTTTGTCCAGATGTTTCCTGTAAGAATAGGAGAAACAACTTCCACACTCTTTAATGTCAGAGGTTTTAGGTTCTGCAGGTACGATATTTCTCAGGCAAGGTCAGGGTTGTGCTCTTGGGGAGAAGTTGTGTTAGGCTAAAACGTGCTGCAAGTTTTTTTAAAAAAATAAATACTTAACTGCAGTATGCATATATGAATCTACAATGTCAACCAATACAATGAACTTACTCACCAAACTGTACTAATAATTTATTTTAGTATTTTTCTAACATTTTCTAGTACTTTCCTAATACTTTAAACAGATATTATTGAGACTATTTTGGAAATTTAGTAAGTAAATCATAAGTTTTATAAAAATACATGTGTGTATTTTTACACACATATATTTTTATAAATTTAATTTAGGGTATCCAATTTAAACCCTAATGTGCTCAGACAGAACATTCTTTTTTTTTTTTTTTTTGGCTGCGTTGGGTCTTTGTTGCTGCACGTGGGGTTTCTCTAGTTGTAGCAAGCAGGGGCTACTCTTTGTTGCAGTGCGTGGGCTTCTCATTGTGGTGGCTTCTCTTGTTGCGGAGCACGGGCTCTAGGTGCATGGGCTTCAGTAGTTGCGGCGCGTGGGCTCAGTAGTTGTGGCTCACGGGCATGTGGGATCTTCCTGGACCAGGGATTGAACCCGTGTCCCCTGCATTGGCAGGTGGATTCTTAACCACTGTGCCACCAGGGAAGTCTGAACATGCTTTAAATAGGAAGCTTTGTTACTCATCAAAGCCTGATTACAGTTTCACTTAGAAAAACCATAGGAATCCAATAAACCAAATGACATCCAGTGGGCTTCCCTGACTTTTTTGAAGGCTGCATTGTGGAAGAAGAAATAATATACTTGTATATATGGAAGGTTGCCTCCTTCTTTAACTAGTTTTGTTTAAGTTTATTGTGCCTTTAATTGCCTTTGCACTGAATACTGAAAAAAAATGATGACATACAACAGACAATGGTAAACAGTAGGTTCTTCCAATTCAAAGAAAATTTATTTTTCTTTGGACCTACTCATGAGGTAGGGACTTTATTCTGTTTATGTGCGTGAAAGGAGACCCTGGGAATCCTCTGTGATCCAACCATGAACATCTTGTTGACTTAACTCTCCAGGACTTCAAGCAAAGGAAGAAGTATTGACATTACTGTTTTATTTTCTATTCTACTCATTGATTTTTGGCCTCTGATAAATGAGAACCTTTCATGGGTAGAGTAACTTTTAAAAATCTCTCCATGTCTCAGCAGACACAGAAATAAGAGATCGCCTGTGAGGCATAGATGTTGGGAAAGACTCCGTGAAGTGGGGGCTTCGTATACAGCCCACATCAGCACTCTGTGTACATCCTCTGCTGATGTCCTTTCTTTATCTCCTATCCGTCACTCACTTCCTGAGTTCCCTGGTTAAACTCTCAGACATGTGCCATCACCCAAGTGAAACGATATCTGGAATCCAACCATTTTAGATCCAGAAAAGAACCTAGAGATAAAATAGTCCTTACTCATTTCTCAAAAGCAAAAGCGAAAGCTCTGTAGGAGCTCAGAGATGCACCCAAGTTCACACGACAGGCCAACCGCCATCGCTTCCTTGCTGCCATCTTCCTTTCTTTTATAACAGCAAACCCACCAATGGATCAGAGCATTGAGCAACTCCTGTATGGACTTGCCTGATTCTCCAGTTTTATTTTATTGGCAAAGGGAGGGGTTTGAGGGAAGCTTGAGCCACTTTTTATTTAGTGTGTTCTCAGCTAAGCTGTCCTTTGAGTCTCTGGTGTTTTTCCTTTGGGCCGTTAATTGCCATTGCACCAAACATAAAAATAACCCAGGTTCTTAACATTCCTGTTTGCAGCAAGAACACTTGATTACATATCACTTCATTAGTCCTATGGGCAAAGGCCACAGCCCTGGGCTCTGCAAAGACTTGTCCTCCCTGGGGGCTTCTCTCCTTTACATGGAGAGCCAGCTTCTCCCTTGTTGATGGGCCAGGGGTAATCCTTCTGTTTATGTAACCAGTCCCCTTTCCTCTACAGAGGAGATCAGCTCTTGGGCTCTGCAGTGAGCCTGTGACCATGCTAACTGCCCCTCATGTGGAGTCAGAGTCAGAAATCCTCTCTGTCATGATACTCCCGGACTCCTGCCTGGGTCCGTGTCCCTCAGCTCCAATTCAGGGCTGGCTGGCCCTGTTTATTGCATTTGGAATCTTTCTTCTCACAGGTTTGGTTCTGTCCAGCTTTTATCCTAGGAATGTTTGCTCTCCGCACTCAATACTCTCTCCAATTCAGTCAATATTTGTTTTCTGCATCAGCACTCTTCCTTTCTAAGTGTTTACCTGATGGCAGTATTTGTCTTTCTTGCTCACTTTCACTTCCTTTTAATTCTCTCACTGTTGAATTTCTTTTAAAAGTAGCTTTGGAATAAAGGAAGGGCAAATTAGGGGTATGGGATCAAGAGATGTCAACCACTGTGTATAAAATGGATAAACAACAAGGCTATATTGTATAGCACAGGGAATTATAGCCATTATCTTATAATAACTTTTAATGGAGTATAATCTATAAAAATATGGACTCACTATGCTGTATACGTGAAACTAATATAATATGGTAAATCAACTACACTTCAATAAAAAATTGTATCTCCCTAGGTCCCTGCAGCTGGCCCCTGACCCCTAATCCTCCTTTCTCCCTGTGAACAATGGTCTCCACATTTTCCACGGTTACCTTTGAGCACAAACTCTGTGACATGCATGTCTTTTTCTGGGTAAGGCTTTCTAATGAATTTTGCCTACTAGTGAAGAGAGAGTCTGCCTAAAAAGCAACAGACAAAATGATGAGGCTGCCACTTAGCAATAAATACCCCTCAATTCATCAGCTTCAAAGAAATTTTACCCACTCTGACAAAGGGTAAGCAATGCATCTGGAATCAGTGACTTGGGCAGTTTCCTGCCTCTGACATCAATAAAAAATGACTCAGAGGCTTCATACCCTCTGCCTGGAAGGCTCTTCCTTTTACTTATAGCCTCACTAATTCCTGCTTATACTTCAAGTCATGAATTAATATCACTTCTTTAGAGAAGCATTCCCTCACCCTCCAGTCTAAATTGTATACTTTTACTTGATCCTCAAGTCTACAGCCCAGACCTCTCCTTTGAACCACAGATTTTGGTATCCACCTACTTGGAATCTCCAATGGATGTCCAATTTAAGGCATCTTAAACCTAACAAATACAAACTGAACTCTTCATTTTTCCTCTCAAACCTTTTTACCCCTGGGGTTCCCCATTTCAGTAAATGTCACCAGAAGTTACTTAGTTACTCAAATCAAAAGCTTTAGAGTTACCTGTCTTAGGTCGGGTTCCTTAAAAGCAGAGCCTGAGTTGGAGATTCTTGTGTACGTGACATACTGTGAGAAAGCTCATAGGAAAAAAAACCTGTAAAGGTGTAAGGGAAGCTGTAAGGGCAGGAGAAGACACCTGGCAGGTGTAGGTTCTGCTGGAGTCTAGCCTGATGCCACGGGGAGCTTGGAACACGAATGGCAACAGTGTTGGCCACTGTGAGGCAAGGAGCTGGGCTTTGTTATTCCAGTCAGTGAGTCATTGGTTACAAGCTTCCCCCTCCTACCCCAGTATTTCCACTGCCTGAGGTGAATTTTCCAGAGAAGGAGGCAGCTAAGAGCTCAGCTGGGGGATGGGTACACTGATCTGGTGGAGGGGTTTGCGTGGAGCGCTGACAGAGTTTACTATACCATCCTGGATTCCTTTATTCCTCTCGCAGAACTGCTTCCTCCACACTCAGTCAGCAAATCCTGACAGCTCGACCTCCAAATTACATCCCAACACAAACTTTCTCTCACTATTCAACCAACATCACCTTAGCCCAGCCACCATCCCTCACCTAGGCTACTGTAAGTAGGTGAACTCCTCCCTCCCACAAGAAGTAGGAAATAAAAGAATTAAGGTTGCTTTCTCAGGGATATGCTCTTAGACCAAGACATGGCCAATCAGAAAAAAAATGTGGAAAGTTGCATTTATAGGAGTAGAAAGGCTCCCCTCAGCAAACCTAGACTGGTAAGACTGAGTGGACAGGCATACCCAAAGAAAATATCCCAGTCAAGGGAGCAGTTGGCTAGCCAAGGAAGCTACAGCAGGAGGAGTGACAAAGAGAAGCACTGGGAGAGAGCCCGGAAGCCTCAGTCCGTGGATATCATAATTCATGTCCCTTTGACAAGACCAGTCCCGTTTTAACCTGCTGCCCCTCAAGTCATCCACCCAAATCCCTCACTCCTGTGTTCTGATTCCATCCTCACCAGGTGTGTAGAGGCAAAAAGAATCTGAGTGGTCCTATAGCAATGACATTTTCTTCTCATTATAAATAATAAATGGGCATTCCAGTCTTATTCATCAGTATTTTGATATAAGAAGCCACCGAGTGATGGATTTTCCAGTTTTGAGAGCCAACCCCGAACTGTGGCAAATTCCGCAGGATGTACCGCAGATTTTATTTTCCATAAATGGCCACAGCAAGAGCTCCGGTTCCACAGGGTCTTCCAGAGCTTCGCCACACCCCCATCAGGAAGTGGGAGTCCATTTTCCCTCCTCTTGAATCTGTGTGGTTTTTCGTTACTGCTTTAACAGATAGAGTGTTGTAAGAGTGATGCTGTGTAACTTCCAAAGCTACATCATAGAAAGCTTCCAGCTTCCACCTGGCCCTTGCTCTTTTGGGATACTCACCCTTTGACCACCACACTGGAAGGAAGTACAGGCCTCTGGGCAAGGCCATCAGCAGGAGTTCTGGACAACAGCTCCAGCTACGGTCCCAGCCACTACCCACCAGTGTCCCCACCAGTCATGTGAGTAGACGAACCTTCAGATGATTCTAGCCCTGGGCTTTCAGCCTCCCCGACTGATGATGTGCAGGGCAGAGATGAGCTGTGCTCACCTAGCCATAGCCAGATTGCAGGTTCATAAGAAAAATAAATGCTGGGGTGTTTTTTTAAAGCCACTAAGTTTTGGGGTGGCTTCTTACATGGCAATAGATAATCAGAGAAAAGGAAACTTGCCTAAAATTGGCAGATCAGCCTAATATTGCCATTCAGCCACTTGGATCCTTTTATTAATGCTTTATGGCCATAGTTCCTATGGTCCCTGGATTCCACTTCTGTGTCACATGGGAATAATCATACCTGCTCAGGGCCAGTCTTATCCGTTGGTGATTTGGGATGACTCTACTCATTCCTGTGGCTCCCCAGCCCATGTCTGAGAGGTTACAGCTTTGTCTGAGTACTTTCCTCATGTTCTTTTCGAATCATTGTATTGTATCATGGGCACAACTTTTCCATCTACCCTCACTCCCTTGATGATTTCACTTAGTTGCTTAGCTTTAATAAAATTTTTTATGCTGCAGACTGTAACACTTTACCTCCAGCCTGGACCTCCCCCAGCACTCTAAATCACACTGCTCACGTGATCTCTACGCTTGGATGAATAACAGGCACCTCAAACTTAATGCTCAAAGCTGGCCTCCTGATCTCCTACTGCCTCAAAAGTGTTCCTCCCAGGCTTTCTCAGCTCAGTAAATGGTAATTCTGAATTTACAGTTTGCTCAGATTGAAAATCAGAGAGATTTGGGGGGTGGGGTGGTGAGAGATGAGAAATATTTGTTATAAGGAATTGGCTTCTGTGATTATGAAGACAGGCAGGCCCCAAGATCTGCAGGGTGAGTCACCAAGCTGGAGACCCAGGGGAGGTGAGAGTGTGGTTCCCGTCCAAAGACCAGCAGGCTTGAGACACAGAAAGAGCCAATGTCTCAGTCTGAGGCTGAAGGCGGGAAAAATTCTCTCATACTCAGGGGAGGCTCCACTTTTTTGTTCTATTTAGGCCTTCAACTGATTGGAAAGCGGCCCACCACATCAAGGTGGGCAATCTGCTTCACTCAGTCTATGACTTAAACGTTAATCTCATCCAGAAACACGCAGAAAAATGTCTGACCAAGTATCTGGGGCCATTCAAAAGCATCCTTTCTGTCAGTACCACTAAGAAGCAAACCTCAGGGTTAGGAAGGTGTGAGCTCTGGGGTCAGTACCTAACCTTCTAGGAGCATGAAAAAAGTGCTACAATGTGCTCTGGGAGAGAAACCTCTCCTCCCACAAGCCTCCAGAATGAGAATTTGGGGCAGCCTCCCAATTGCTACACTGTATGCTTTCCTAAGAAATGAGAGCACCAGGGAAGAAGCCAGCTCTGGAACTAATAATAAGACCCAGTTAGCATTTAATTTGCACGCATGCTGATTTATTTTATAATTGCACTTGCTGGAGAGGTATGTTTTTCCCTTCCCGGGCCCCCAATGACCCAAAAGGTAATTACAGAAACGGCTCAGCTCTGCTCATAACATGGGAGCATCACAGTTCTTGAAATGACTTAACCTGCAGTGCCATCGAGCGTCCCCTGAAGAGAATTGGGAGTGAGAAACCCACCTCACCGAGCGGAATACTCCTTCTCCTTACTCATGTATAGGGACCTACTTTAATTACCTTCTTGCTCTTCTCTGTGTAAGAAGGTACCCAGGAGACTGGAAAACAGTCATTTAAAGAGCCTGATGATAAACACTGTCAAAGAAAGCCCTTTGGAAAATAGTTACATGGTGTTCTTTGAAGCCAGGGCGTTTCAAGGGATTTTATGCTAGTTGATGAATCTAGGTTGTCAGGCTATGGAATTTAGAGCGTACACACACACACACACACACACACACACACACACACACACACGAGTTATCAGTTCTATGAAGCCCAGTGCCTGGAATGACCTGTGATGAATGCTGACACACTATAAGAAAGGAGATGAGAGAGGACCCACGAATGACTAAACAAGCATTTCACTAGTCAAAGCCCTGCTGGTGGCCTGACAGCACTCAAAGTCCCACTCTGTTGTGATGCAAAGAAGACCAAGACCACTGCAGGTTTTCTTCCACTGTACCCCTCACCCCTCTTCCCATACTGGCTTCCCATCCCAGGTTTGGCCCCTTGACCTTTCACAGGGGATGAGACACCCTTCTGTGAAGTTAGGTAGCTGTCCCCCAGGTAGATGAATGGAGAGAGATTTCCAACCAAAGCACCAACAACACAAAGGGTGGGACCAGGAAGGAGTCTCATGTCTGGAAACTCATGTATTATGGCTCAACCCTAAAAGAGAAAGGCGGGTAAGTAGGCATAATCCACCTCAAGGGGAAATTCACAGTTGGGCAGGAGTTTGAATTTAAATAGCTATGGAAGAGCTTGGTTAGGGCAGGGACACATCCCCTGAGGTTTTTAGGGAGGCTCATTCAGGCAGCAGTGTGGATGGTGACTTGAGGGAACAGTAATAGAGGCGAGAAGACTGGACAGAGGCTGTTGAGGTTTGGTGGTCCAGGTTGGAGGGTAAGTGCCAGGACATAGGAAGGGCAGACCAGAGACACATTTGTTGTGTAGAACTGGCAGGAGGAAAGGATGTTAGGGGTCACGTCATTGTGACTAGAGATGGTGCTGGGGCAGGAGCCCAGAAAGCCAGTTTCCTGGGCCCTTTCCTCATCTTCCAGGGCCATTCCCGGCAGTGAGTATGTTATGGGCACTCAGTAATTACTTGTTAACTCAATTGATCTGATAGTCATCTCAACAATTCTCTGGAAGAGGTAGTAAAATGATGAAATAGCATATAATGTAATTTGGGTAGGTCTCATAAAATTTCTGATTCTGTGTTTCTGTGAGTATAAAATGCGCGGGCTGGACAGGGACCTGGCTAACCGTCTCCAGCTCTCATACGCCAAGTCAGCCAGTTCTCAGGGGCTGAGCTGGCAGCCACCTTCTGGGGGAATGTTGGCAGAAATCTTGAGAGATGATCAGAGTGTAAGAGGATCTTCCAGGTCCCCTCCAAACCCAGAGCTAAGCAAGAGAATGCTGCATTTATTGATTTATTTGTGTTATTTACAGGCACTGAAACAGTCATCTTTCTGCACTTCCCTTTAATGGAGGAAATTAAATGATCTCTATTGAGGGAGTGGAGTGGGGGGGTGCCATGTTGCCAAGGTAGGCTTACTAGTAGTATAAAATTGTGTCTTTATTTAAAGTGAGTTTCCAGTTGTCTGGATTGATGCTGCCTTTGACACCTACTCAGTGCTTTGAATACAGCCTGATTCCTGTGGCTTTGTTTTCTCCAGGCCCTGAGAGGGGATCCCAGACGGTTGATGAAAAGCCATTCAGCCACAGCATGCCAGTGTTTCACGATAACATTCTCTCGACTGATTCATCAGGGCTGCCTGTGCAGGTGGGAGACTGGCTGGGTCTCCCCAGACAGGTGCTGCCAGCTCTGGCCTTGAGCCTTCAGAAACTTGAGCAGAGAACCTGAAGGGAGGGCAGGAAGGTGCCCAGTGCGAGCTTGTCCCAGACTTCACCCCTGTTCAAGTCACTTGCCTGTGTTGTGCTCTGGTGCCCCAGCACACTGTTTTCCCTTGTCAGTTCCGTGAAGTGAGTAGGAGGCTATATGGTGAACACAGTGTGCTCCTGGTATAAAAAGGAAAGAAAGGAGAGGTTCTGTATAGTTCTGCAGCAACCCTTGATTACTGTGAGAGGGGGAGGCAGGAATCACATACAAGGGAGTATTCAGGGCTGGAATTTCCTTGGTGGAAGTGCTGGCAGGAAAAGACCCCTGGATTCAGAAGCTTGGTTGCTAATCTTATTATAGCTTCCTCATCTATGAACTCACGGCAGGGAGTTATCTAATCTCTACTGCCTCTTGGGTCTGAGATTCCTAGAAATGCACCCCGAATAGTTAATGCTAGTTGTTCTTGATCAGTGAGGTTATCGGGTAGAAGCCAAAGGAGAAACATCAGTGCTGTCAGATCCTTCCAGCTACAGGGGTGGATAAGAACTGTCCAAGGTGCTAAGGAGGTAGAGGGATAAGGATAGTCTTTCATGCAAACTAGGAAACTTCTGAAAATGAACGAGAGGGCTCTTAATGTTTCCACCAGGACAACAGACTTAAACTGGGACAAATGGTCATCTCAAGAGAGCAGCATCCCTTGGGTAAGATTACCCAGATAAGTGCTTCACTGTTGCTCCTCTTCTTGCTTCCTGTGACTGCATGCTTTCTACCCCTCTGACCACATGCACTGAATTAATCCTATGGCTCTTGTTGGTCTACCATTTATCAAGGACCTATTATCAAACCATCTGTGTGGTAAATTGTTGCAATAACAGCTCCCTTACCCATGGCCTTGGGTGTCCCCTCCCACACTGACTCTGAGCTTGGCCATGTGACTTACTTTGGCCAGTGGAACATTAGCAAGGATACTGCAGAAGATTGAAAAATGCTTGCACATTAGGGCACAATCTCTTATCACTTTTAGAACTTTGCAATGGTGATGCAGATAACCCCAAGTTAGCCTGCTGAATGATGGGAGACCACATAGAACAGAAAAGAGCCATTCCAGATGAGGCTACGCTAGACCAGCCAACTTAGCTAAATCAACAGTTTAGCTGTTGATTTCAGACACATGAGGAAGCCCATCTCAGGCCAGAACATACTTTTGGCTAAGCCTATCCTGAATTTCCAACCTACAGAATCATGAGCTAAATAAATGGTTTTTTGTTTTAGGCCAACAAGTTTGGAGTGTTTGTTACACAGCAAAAGCTCACTGATACACCTTGTGTTGTTTTAGGAACTAGAGAGATGCTCCACAAATATAGCATTCAGTACTGTACCTGGAATATACTAAATATTCCACAGATGGTAGCCATTACTATCCCGTTGGGTGGCAAAGTACTAAAGAAGTAAGAGTGATGTCTGTGTCCTCAAAGACTTTCCTGCACTCTGATGCTGTGAGTAAACCTGCTCGTACGAAATGATAAGAGAATAATTCAAAGCACTGTGTCTTTGAGAACAAAAGTACTTGTTACTAATATTTGAATATTCTCATGAAGGTTGGTTCAGTTTGTACCTGAAGAGTAGAAATGATTACATTGAGAACCTTGTTTTGACCCCTAAGATGAGGTGGGTGAGTTTGATTTCTTGTTACCAAGGTAACCTCTTTCAGAAAGTCTTGAGAGGAGAATTACTCTGTGTGAAGACTTGCTTTGCATCGCACACCAATGCAGTTCACAGACAACACATCCACGTAAGGACAACAGGTGCTCGTGGAATCACCTGGATTTTATGGAATGCAACTATTTAAACATATATCTGTGAAAGACTCAGTAAGCATTAGTTTAAAAGTGTCCCACTCATCTCAATATATGAGAGGATTTTAGTATAAAGATTAAAAAATATAAATTTGTTCAGTTCCCCCACTTTACAAATAATGAAATTGAGGCCCAGAAAATTTAAACCATAAGCTCAACGTCTCAGAGCATATTAATGGCAGAACTGGGATAAAAATTGGGTTTCTGGACTTCTAGTCTAATGCTCTTCTCATCATTTTGTATATTTGGTACGACAGTGAGGCAGAATGTATTTTAATATAATATTATTTTTTATGGTTTTTTTTTTTTTTTTTTTTTTGTTTTATGTGGATCTCTCACTGTTTTGGTCTCCCCCGTTGCGGAGCACAGGCTCTGGACGTGCAGGCTCAGCGGCCATGGCTCACGGGCCTAGCCACTCCGCGGCATGTGGGATCTTCCCGGACCGGTGCACGAACCCGTGTCCCCTGCATCGGCAGGTGGACTTTCAACCACTGTGCCACCAGGGAAGCCCTATAATATTATTTTTAATTCTTTAAGGCAGCAATTAGTAATTGACAATTCAAAAATACAGCAAAACACAAATTAGACTAAAATATCATATAGTCCTTCCATTCAGAAATAATCATGGTTAATTTTTCATATGTTTCCTTATAATCACCTTTCTACAAACATGTAATGTATTTTTTTAAAAATACACTTTATTTTTTAGAGCAGTTTTAGGTTCACAGCACGATTAAAAGGAAAGTATAGAGATTTCACGTATACTTTTTTAAAATTTAAATTTAATTTTTATTTATTTTTTATACAGCAGGTTCTTATTAGTCATCAGTTTTATACACTTCAGTATATACATGTCAATCCCAATCTCCCAATTCATCACACCCCCACACCCCTGCCACTTTCCCCCCTTGGCATCCATACGTTTGTTCTCTACATCTGTGTCTCAATTTCTGCCCTGCAAACCTGTTCATCTGTACCATTTTTCTAGGTTCCACATATATGCGTTAATATACGATATTTGTTTTTCTCTTTCTGACTTACTTCACTCTATATGACAGTCTCTAGATCCATCCATGTCTCAACAAATGACCCAATTTCGTTCCTTTATATGGCTGAGTAATATTCCATGGTATATATGTACCACATCTTCTTTATCCATTCATCTGTTGATGGGCATTTAGGTTGCTTCCATGACCTGGTTATTGTAAATAGTGCTGCAATGAACATTGGGGTACATGTGTCTTTTTGAATTATGGTTTTCTCTGGGTACATGCCCAGTAGTGTGATTACTGGATCATATGGTAATTCTATTTTTAGTTTTTTAAGGAACCTCCATACTGTTCTCCATAGTGGCTGTATCAATTTACATTCCCAACAGTGCAAGAGGGTTCCCTTTTCTCCACACCCTCTCCAGCATTTGTTGTTTGTAGATTTTCTGATGATGCCCATTCTAACTGGTGTGAGGTGATGCCTCATCGTAGTTTTGATTTGCATTTCTCTAATAATTAGTGATGTTGAGCAGCTTTTCATGTGCTTCTTGGCCATCTGTATGTCTTCTTTGGAGAAATGTCTGTTTAGGTCTTCTGCCCATTTTTGGATTGGGTTGTTTGTTTTTTTAATATTGAGCTGCATGAGCTGTTTATATATTTTGGAGATTAATCCTTTGTCCATTGATTTGTTTGAAAATATTTTCTCCCATTCTGAGGGTTGTCTTTTCGTCTTGTGTATGGTTTCCTTTGCTGTGCAAAAGCTTTGAAGTTTCATTAGGTCCCATTTGTTTATTTTTTTTTTAATTTCCATTACTCTAGGATGTGGATCAAAAAAGATATTGCTGTGATTTATGTCAAACAGTGTCCTTCCCATGTATTCCTATAAGAGTTTTATAGTGTCCGGTCTTACATTTAGGTCTCTAATCCATTTTGAGTTTATTTTTGTGTATGGTGTTAGGGAGTGTTCTAATTTCATTCTTTTACATGTAGCTGTCCAGTTTTCCCAGCACCACTTATTGAAGAGACTGTCTTTTCTCCATTGTATATCCTTGCCTCCTTTGTCATAGATTAGTTGACCATAGTTGCATGGGTTTATCTCTGGGCTTCCTATCTTGTTCCATTGATCTATATTTCTGTTTTTGTGCCAGTACCATATTGTCTTGATTACTGTAGCTTTGTAGTATAGTCTGACATCAGGGAGTCTGATTCCTTCAGCTCAGTTTTTTTCCCTTACGACTGCTTTGGCTATTCGGGGTCTTTTGTGTCTCTATACAAATTTTAAGATTTTTTGTTCTAGTTCCATAAAAAGTGCCATTGGTAATTTGATAGGGATTGCATTGAATTTGTAGATTGCTTTGTGTAGTATAGTCATTTTCACAATATTAACTCTTCCAATCCAAGAACATGGTATATCTCTCCATCTGTTGGTATCATCTTTAGTTTCTTTCATCAGTGTCTTATAGTTTTCTGCATACAGGTCTTTTGTCTCCCTAGGTGGGTTTATTCCTAGGTATTTTATTCTGTTTGTTGCAATGGTAAATGGGAGTGTTTCCTTTCAGATTTTTCATCATTAGTGTACAGGAATGCAAGAGATTTTTGTGCATTAATTTTGTATCCTGCAACTTTACCAAATTCATTGATTAGCTCTAATAGTTTTCTGGTGGCATCTTTAGGATTCTCTATGTATAGTATCATGTCATCTGCAAACAGTGACAGTTTTACTTCTTCTTTTCCAATTTGTATTCCTTTTGTTTCTTTTTCTTCTCTGATTGCCATGGCTAGGACTTCCAAAACTATGTTGAATAATAGTGGTGAGAGTGGACATCCTTGTGTTGTTCCTGATCTTAGAGGAAATGCTTTCAGTTTTTCACCATTGAGAGTGATGTTTGCTGTGGGTTTGTCATATATGGTCTTTATTATGTTGAGGTAGGTTCCCTCTATGCCCACTTTCTGGAGAGTTTTTATCATAAATGGATGTTGAATTTTGTCAAAAGCTTTTCCTGCATCTATTGAGATGATCATATGGTTTTTATTCTTCAATTTGTTAATATGGTGTATCACATTGATTGATTTGCATATATTGAAGAATCCTTGCATCCCTGGAAAAAATCCCACTTGATCATGGTGTATGATCCTTTAAATGTGTTGTTGGATTCTGTTTGCTAGTATTTTGTTGAGGAATTTTGCATCTATATTCATCTGTGATATTGGTCTGTAATTTTCTTTTTTTGTAGTATCTTTGTCTGGTTTTGGTATCAGGGTGCTGGTGGCCTCATAGATTGAGTTTGGGAGTGTTCCTTCCTCCACAATTTTTTGGAAGAGTTTGAGAAGGATGGGTGTTAGCTCTTCTCTAAATGTTTGATAGAATTCACCTGTGAGGCCATCTGGTCCTAAACTTTTGTTCATTGGAAGATTTTTAATCACAGTTTCAATTTCATTACTTGTGATTGGTCTGTTCATATTTTCTATTTCTTCCTGGTTCAGTCTTGGAAGTTATACCTTTCTAAGAATTTGTCCATTTCTTCCAGATTGTCCATTTTATTGGCATACAGTTGCTTATAGTAGTCTCTTAGGATGCTTTGTATTTCTGTGGTGTCTGTTGTAACTTCTCCTTTTTCATTTCTAATTTTATTGATTTGAGTCCTCTCCCTCTTTTTCTTGATGAGTCTGGCTAGTGGTTTATCAATTTTGTTTATCTTCTAAAAGAACCAGCTTTTAGTTTTATGGATCTTTGCTATTGTGTCTTTGTTTCTATTTCATTTATTTCTGCTCTGATCTTTATGATTTCTTTCCTTCTGCTAACTTTGGGTTTTGTTTGTTCTTCTTTCTCTGATTCCTTTAGGTGTAAGGTTAGATTGTTTATTTGAGATTTTTCTTGTTTTTTGAGGTAGGCTTGTATAGCTATAAACTTCCCTCTTAGAACTACTTTTGCTGCATCCCATAGGTTTTGGATCGTCGTGTTTTCATTGTCATTTGTCTCTAGGTATTTTTTGATTTCCTCTTTGATTTCTTCAGTGATCTCTTGGTTATTTAGTAACGTATTGTTTAGCCTCCATATGCTTGTGTTTTTTACGTTTTTTTCCCCTGTAATTCTTTTCTAATCTCATAGTGTTGTGAGAAAAGATGCTTGATATGATTTCAGTTTTCTTAAATTTACTGAGGCTTGATTTGTGACCCAAGATGTGATCTATCCTGGAGAACGTTCCATGCTCACTTGAAAAGAAAGTGTAATCTGTTGTTTTTGGATGGAATGTCCTATATATATCAATTAAATCTATCTGGTCTATTGTGTCATTTAAAGTTTCTGTTTCCTTAGTTATTTTCATTTTGGATGACCTGTCCATTGGTGTAAGTGAAGTGTTAAAGTCCCCCACTATTTTTGTGTTACTGTTGATTTCCTCTTTTATAGCTGTTAGCAGTTACCTTATGTATGGAGGTGCTCCTATGTTGGGTGCATATATATTTATAATTGTTATATATTCTTCTTGGATGGAGCCCTTGATCATTATGTAGTGTCATTCCTTGTCTCTTGTAACATTCTTTATTTTAAAGTCTATTTTATCTGATATGAGTATTGCTACTCCAGCTTTCTTTTGATTTCCATTTGCATGGAATATATCTTTCCATCCCCTCACTTTCAGTCTGTATGTGTCCTAGGTCTGAAGTGGGTCTCTTGTAGACAGCATATATATGGGTCTTGTTTTTGTATCCATTCAGCAAGCCTGTGTCTTTTGGTTGAAGCATTTAATCCATTCACGTTTAAGGTAATTATTGATATGTATGTTCATATGACCATTTTCTTAATTGTTTTGAGTTTGCTTTTGTACATCCTTTTCTTCTCTTGTGTTTCCCACTTAGAGAAGCTTCTTTAGCATTCGTTGTAGAGCTGGTTTGGTGGTGCTGAATTCTCTTAGCTTTTGCTTGTCTGTAAAGCTTTTGATTTCTCCATAGAATCTGAATGAGATCCTTGCCAGGTAGAGTAATCTTGGTTGTAGGTTCTTCCCTTTCATCACTTTAAGTATATCATGCCACTCCCTTCTGGCTTGTAGAGTTTCTGCTGAGAAATCAGCTGTTAACCTTATTGGAGTTCCCTTGTATGTTAGTTTTCATTCTTCCCTTGCTGCTTTCAATAATTTTTCTTTGTCTTTAATTTTTGCCAATTTGATTACTATGTGTCTCAGCATGTCTCTCCTTGGGTTTATCCTGTATGGGACTCGCTGTGCTTCCTGGACTTGGGTGGATATTTCCTTTCCCATGTTAGGGAAGTTTTCAACTATAATTTCTTCAAATATTTTCTCTGGTCCTTTCTCTCTCTCTTCTCCTTCTGGGACCCCTATAATGCGAATGTTGTTGAGTTTAATGTTGTCCCAGAGGTCTCTTAGGCTGTCTTCATTTCTTTTCACTCTTTTTTCTTTATTCTGTTCCACAGCAGTGAATTCCACCATTCTGTCTTCCAGGTCACTTACCCGTTCTTCTGCCTCAGTTATTCTGCTATTGATTCCTTCTAGTGTAGTTTTCATTTCAGTTATTGTTCATCCCTGTTTGTTTGTTCTTTAATTCTTCTAGGTCTTTGTTAAACATTTCTTGCATCTTCTCGATCTTTGCCTCCATTCTTTTTCCGAGGTCCTGGATCATCTTCACTATCATTATTCTGAATTCTTTTTCTGGAAGGTTGCCTATTTCCACTTCATTTAGTTGTTTTTCTGGGGTTTTATCTTGTTCCTTCATGTGGTACATAGCCCTCTGCCTTTTCATCTTGTCTTTCTGTGAATGTGGTTTTTGTTCCACAGGCTGCAGGATTGTAGTTCTTCTTGCTTCTGCTGTCTGCCCTCTGGTGGATGAGGCTATCTAAGAGGCTTGTGCAAGTTTCCTGATGGGAGGGACTGGTGGTGGGTAGAGCTGTAATGTATTTTTAAAAGAGGAAGAGAGGGCTTCCCTGGTGGCGCAGTGGTGGAGAGTCCGCCTGTCGATGCAGGGGACACCAGGGATGCCCTGGTCCAGGAAGATCCCACATGCCGCGGAGCAGCTGGGCCCGTGAGCCATGGCCGCTGAGCCTGCGCGTCCGGAGCCTGTGCTCCGCAATGGGAGAGGCCACAACAGTGAGAGGCCTGCGTACTGCAAAAAAAAAAAAAAAAAGAGGAAGAGAGATCACACTGTACTCTATTTTAACCTGTTTTGTTTCCTTTAATACTATATCATAAATATATGTTCCATGTAATTAAATATGCATCTAAGCACCATCTTATCAGCATAGTTTATCTCCCTGTGGCTTTTACATACACAAATAAGCTTGACTCTCAAATTAGGTCTGTCCTGAATTTCTTCTGCCTAAGTCAGCTTCAATTTGCTCCAGACACAATTCTAGTGAGTTCCTGGAATCCACAAAGTGGAAAACCACCCTCATCACAGCCTAAGGAATAGAAGCCACAGCCCACAGCTCTTAGATATCAGGAAAGATGCTCAGTGTTGTACATGGGAAGAGAAATGCATATTAAAATTGCAGTTACCCTCTTTCTCCTGTTAAAGTGGAAAAGATCAACAAGGCTGACAACACATTGCAATGGAGAGCACGCCGAGCATTGGAAATCAGCGCTCTGACTGATGCATTGCAGGTGGGAAGGGAAGTCGGTACAGCTTTTATAGAGAGAAATTTGGCAAAATCCATTAAAATCACAAGTACACACATCTTTCAATTCAGCAATGTCTTTCTAAGTCTAGGAAATATCATTCATGTTTATCTTCCCAAGTACAAAATGTCATGTGCTTGAAGTTAATGATTACAGCACAGTTTCTAATCAGGCAAGACTGGGAACATCTTAAATACCTATAAATAAGGGACTGGTGGCTTCTCCATAGAATAGGAAAGAACATGGACACAAAGAAGAATGAGGAGGCCTTCTGTGTACTGATTTGGGTCAAATGCCAATAATTAATGTTAAGTGGGAAAAGCAAAAAGTGAGATAATATATAGAGTGCACTGCCATTTGTGTAAGATGAGAAATATATTATCTCAAGAACACTCAAGAAATTCCTTTGTCATTCAGAATGTTGGGTACCTTGGATCGGGGTATAGCTCAGGGGTAGAGTGTTTGACTGCAGAATCTTGGGTACCATGGAAATTGATGTCTTTGAACAAGTAGCAATTTAGGTCCAAGTTTTGGCAAATCTACACCAATTAGCAGCAAATGAGCTGTGCTTCTTGTGTCACTGTGTTGTTTATATATCAGTCTGCTTTTTTTTTTTTTTTCCTACAGGTGGCTGTTTTTCTTATCAGGAAGATTGGGCATATTCAACAGTGTTTAAGGCTAGAAAAAGTAACTTCTGTATTAGGACAAGACTTTGATTCTCAGGCCAACACTTGCGTTTTATAAACAAACCCTTTGACATGAGTCCTAAATCAGTTCACAGGAGTTCAATCAAGCAATGAGTTTGGAAATAGAGGTGGGGAACTGTGACAAGTTTCTCATCTGCTGCTGACTATTGGACGTCTGTGATTCAGACAGGGAAGTTCTCTTACAAATAAAGACAGAGCAACTGAGGCAGGGCAGCCTGGACTTACCACATGGTTATGCCTGGGGGTAAACAGAGCTTGTCCCTGGTGCCTTCCCTAGTCACACATGATGTCTTTCAAGCAGGCTCTGACCTTTAAACGGTAAAGCCACAAGTCTCCCATTATAAGAAAGAGTCCCACTGTGTGCACCCACTTACTATCAGCTCTGATCTGCAAAAATGTCCCGGGCTGTCGCCATCCTTCTCCAGGTCCATGGCTTTGTCTCTTCCCTTTACATCATTCTTCTCATAGCGCAGAATTCCATGTCTTCCGCACATTCCTACCTTACCCTGGAAGTTGATCAATTATACTGTCAGATGGCTCAGCCAGCTCTTTGGAGCATCAGTGATCTTGAAGTCTGTTCTGTTCAATTAAAAAAATTATCCTTCCATATGTCCCTGAATTGCTGAGGACAAGAAACTGAAAGCCTAAGTGCTTAAAGTTTCAGGTTTGCTTTAATCTTGATGTCACCCAATGTCTTGTGGCAGGTACTATGAGGATCCCTTCCATAACCTCTCAGTACTCACCTCCACACGCTGAGAGCAAATCCCAGTGATTCTCGGCCTGAAGGCTCTCTTTTTGCCTATGAACAGAGCAAGCCAGAGAGCAAGCCTGTTCCCATGTCTCTGGAATTGTCTTCAACCAATGATGAATGGGGAGCTGGTCCCTAATGATCTCAGTTTCCTAATCCTTCACTTACGATAACTTTAGGGTGTTCTGCACAGTCTCCCAGAGTTCTTCAGCTACATCGCACTCCAGTTGACCAAAGAGGTAACCTCCTTGATCATATACATAGTTACAAATGCAGCAGTAATTTGGTATAATAAAATATGAGGAGAAATTCTAGTTAATAGTACACGGATCACCCAATACTGGATTGAAAAAAATAAAGCAAAAAAAATTAAACTCATGGATAAGTTAGCTGGCAAAGGAATGAGGGAATTCTTTAAAAAGTAGAAATAATGAAAAGCCAAATCCAAAGAAGTAAGCAATGCTGATGCCAACATTTTCTCTGTAGTTATCTCTGATCTCAGGTGCTTGCATTTTAGTGCAAGCATGTGACAGGGAACAAGAGACAAAACTTGGGCCCAGACTGGGTGGGAGACTTAATCAAAAATGCCATACAAGAAGTTGAGACCTTTTGAAGACAATGTTCTGGGGTGTAGACCAGGAAAAAACACTCTGCCAATGGAAGAGAGGGTGGTGATCCATTCATGTCTGGCTGTGGCAATGGGAGAAACATTAATGATAATAATAATTTTTAAAAGAAACTTGAAAACCTGTAACCATAAGCCACCATCACCAAGCTGGGGGCAAAATTTATATAACCCATGTTTCCTGAAATAATCTAAGCTCTGACTGTAAAGTGAAGTGTTCCTGAGTTGGTAGTACCCTAAGAGCTGACAGAAACAAGGGCACATCATATTGGGAGGACTATTATCTTGAATCAAAAATCCAAAAACATTCCCAGAGATGAAATTTCAAAGAAAAGAGCTCACAATCAAATAACACCAGATGCACAGGAAACAAGGTACCATGAGTGACAGTCAGGAAAAACAACAAATGAGATCATCAGACTGGTAATGAGAGCAGACATTAGGATTAACAGAGATAAAATCTACAATAAATAGGTTTAATAAATGTATAGATAAAAGAGAGTTAGAAATATGATGAAGGAATAAATAAAAGACACTCAAAATTGACTAAGCATATTTGAAAGAAGAACCAAATGGAACTTCATAAGAAAATTGTTGTAATTAAAATGAGAAATTCAATAGATGGGGAAAACAGCAGATTATACACATCTTGAGATGAGAGTTCATGATTGGAAAATCTCTCTGAGAAAAGTACCCAGAGATGTAGGTACAGAATGCAGTACGAAGGAGGAGAGGGTAAAGAGGTTTAACACATGTGATCAAGGTTCCAGAAAAAAAAAAAAACTGAGGCAATATCTGAAGAACTAATGACTAAGAAATTTCCAGAAAAAAAATTACATTAATCCTCAGATTCAGAAAACACACTGATCTTGATTATCAGAATAAAGAAAAAGAAACCATATGTAAATATATCTTAATAAGACTATATATTCTCATATTTAAAAAAATCTAAATAGGCAGAATAAAAAAAATATATGACAATTAGAAAGAGAGCTGTTGTATCAATGACAATAGAAAGCACAGGACTGTGGAATAAGATATTTCAAAGCACTAAGAAAAAAATAACTACCAGCATAAAATTGTACAGCCAGCCAAGATAAATTAAAAAAAAAAGATTAAATAAAGACATTTACAGACAAAAAAAATGGAGACTTTTCTACTGATTGACTCTAACCACAGAAACTTCAGAAAATAAACTTCAGAAAGAAAAAAGTCATGCTTGGAAAATCTAAGATACAAGAGAGAATGGTAAGCAAAGAAAATGATAAACATGGTGGTAAATTAATGGTAATTTAAATTGATTTTTTAACACCATGGTAAATTAATGGTGTTAAAAAATAAAGTTGAACTAAAATTCTTGACAACAATAGTATAGAGATCAGGAGGTATAGTGATTGGAGGTAAAATATTCTAAAGTAAAATCTTATTTTGTATGGAAGAAGCATAAAGATTATGCTGAATTTTAGAACTTGTTCAGCTTATGTTAGGTAAGTGTGTTTGATTTTCTAGGGTGTATAAGGAGGTCTTCTGGGCATGGGCTCTGTTTCTTGATATAGATGCTGGTTACATAATTGTGTTCATATTGTGAAAATCCAGGAAGCTGTGTACTTATGATATGTACATTTTTCTATATGTGAATTATACTTCAGGAACAATTTAAAATATAAGGATGGAAATATCTAGAGCAAATAGAATATATAAATAGGATATATAATTTTCCAACCATGAGAGGAGCGAATGAATTAGAAAAACACACACATGATACAAAAGACAGTAAGCCAGGTAAAAAGTAAAGTGAAACAGGAAAAGAAGCATGAAAAGGTAAAATAAAAAATAAAATATAAAATAAGATAATAAAAGAGAATTCAAATATACCTGTAATTGCAATCAATGTAAATTTGGTTAAAGGACAAAAATTTACAGTCTGTTAAAAGACATAAATTTACAGACCACCAAAAAAATATTTACATATCACCATATAATCTTTTAAATTGTTAAGCAAGTGGTATTTATAAACACACCTAAAACAAATGACATGAGATATTACGTACATACTAACTAAAGGAGTGTTGGTGTACATTAATATTAAGCAAAATAGACTTTCTGGGCAAAGCGTTATTCAGAGGTAAAATGGGTCACTAAAAATTGGTAAAACTTGCAATTCACAAAAAATATTATAGGAATTGTAAATTTGTATGATACTAGTGACAAAGCTCTAAAACACACACATTTTTCAGAAGGCTGGAAGAAACTGGCAAATCTACCATAGTAGTAGGGGATGTTTAACTCTCCCTTCTCGGTAACTGAGTGATTAAGAAAAGGGGGAAGGGAGAGGAAGCATAGGCTAGAGAAGCTTTGAGTAACAGCAGGCACCAAAGCTTGCTCTTAAAATAATACCATTCTTGGCAGAAGCAAAAACCATTCTAAAACATGACAATACCTGAGATAAAAACACCTACATATCTCCGGATGAGTTTGTTTAGAATGTTCTTTTAAAAAATAAATTAAATAAAACCCTCTGGATTTTTTTTTTCTGATTCCAAAACCAATACAATATGTGCAAATAAAATTGCAAGGTCTAGGGGGCTTCCCTGGTGGCGCAGTAGTTAAGAATCCGCCTGCCAATACAGGGGACACGGATTCGAGCCCTGGTACGGGAAGATCCCACATGACGTGGAGCAACTAAGCCTGTGCGTCACAACTACTGAGCCCGCGAGCCACAACTACTGAAGCCCATGCGCCTAGAGCCCATGCTCTGCACCAAGAAAAGCCACCGCATTGAGAAGCCCGCGCGCTGCAGCGAAGAGTAGCCCCTGCTCACCGCAACTAGAGAAAGCCCGTGTGCAGCAATGAAGACCCAATGCAGCCAAAAATAAATAAATTAAAAAAAATTGCAAGGTCTAATAAATGTACTGTTAGGCAGCTGGTTTTCCTCAGACCTCCTTAATCTCGAGTGTGAGGCAGGAAGTGTTCTTACGGAGGCTGTTTACTGAGTCTGACACAGTGTCAAGCCCAGCACAGGTGACCACAGTCCTATCGATTTTTTTTTAACATCTTTATTGGAGTATAATTGCCAGTCCTATCAATTAATTAGGCCTCTCCACTCTGCTTTGATGCCTGGAAAATCACTGGTTTGAAATTCTGGAAGGAAGAAAACAGTTCAGTGTATTATCTGGGATTAATTACAGGATCCAATAAAGAGATGGGATTTTCTATCCAATTAGAGAGTGGATTTAACAGCAGGGTAAAAACTGAACAAATACTGTTTTTATCAACTGGAACTTTCCAGAGACCCTTCCTGAACAACAGTCTAGATGTACATGCAGCTTCTAGGAGGTCAATAAGATTAAGCAGAAGAGAACAATGGGAAAAGAGGAAGAGCCAGGTATATGTCCTGGTGTTGTCCAGTTAGAGGAAACACTGAGAACAGATCCACTGGTTTCAAATCACGCACCCAAGTTCTCTCCCTCTTTTTCCTGATTAGCAGAAGTGCAATAAGTGATTTGGTAAAGTATTAATCTCCCTGTATTAGCAACCTGCAGGGAGCTACTTGCAAAGGTTTGCTTTCTCCTCTCAGAGGACTCCCAAGCAGGGAGAAAAACTCATTAGATGGTCAGTGTATTCATTTTTCATTGCTTCCAGAACAAATAACTGTAAACAGTGGCTCATGGAACCACAAATTTATTTTCTTAAACTTCTTTAAGTCAGAAGTTCAACACGGCTCACTGGGCTAGAATTAAGGTGTGGGCAGGGCTGTGTTTCTTTCTGGGGGGTCTGGGGGGGCATTCATTTCTTGCTTATTTGGTTGTCGACGGAATTCATTTCCTTTGGGTTGTAGGACCAAGACTCCTTGCTTCTTGTCAGCTGAGGGCTGTCCCCAGCTTCTAGAGGCCACCCATGTCCCCTGGCTCATGACCTCCTTTCTGCATCTTCACAGCCAGCAGTGGGGGGTCAAGTTCCACTTATGCTTCACATCACTCCTCCTTCTTCCAGTGTATCTCTCCCCAGCTGGGAAGAGTGCTCTGCTTTTAAGGATTTATGTGATTAAACAGGACCCATCTGGATAATTCAGGCTTCTCTCTCCATCTCCAGCTGCATCACCTTAATCACATCTGCGTCATCTCTTCTGCCATCCGTGTAAGGTGATGTGTTCACAAGTTCCAGGCACTAAGGTGTGGAACCTTTGGGGGAAACCTTTGTTTTGCTAACCACAGTGGGATAAAGGGGTGGACCTAGCACAGGTTAGGTCTCACAGTCTGGGGATCAAGTTGGCATTTCAGCTACAGAAATGTTCTTTGAGCTGGAAGCCCTGTGGTGGAGAAGGCACGTGGGTAGTCCTATTCTTCCTTCCCCTCTCCACTCCCCCTCTGCAGGGTCCAAGCCCTGGAGTAAGGAAAGCCAAGAAGATAGTGCAGTCATCACTGGGCTGTGGGTCTTTCACTCACTGGCCTGGCCAATGGTGAAAGGACCCTTTCATGGGTTCCTCAGAGAATCTCTGCAGGGCCTACATTTCTCTTGAGCAAAAGAAGGTACAACTCTATCCACGTGGTCAAATGCACTCCTCTCTCGGCTTCTGTGCATTCAGCAAGGTTTGTCCAGCACGTTCCCGCTGAGGTCTCCTCACCCCTTCAACACCACACCAGATCTATTTCTCTTGTGGTGATGCTGGTCCATGAGAAACAACTGTAGTCTCTCTACTCTTCCAAGCTATGTGTGATGGGAAGGAAAGTAGGAAATCAGACTTCAGGGAGCAAGCACAAGGCGACAGGTGGGGGTCCGAATGGGGCCTTGACCATAGGACAGGGAGCTCTGAAGAGAAGGAGGCAGCTAAAGCTGGCTTAATGGAGCGTGTGGAGGGAGGTCAGCGAGTGTGCAATGGGCTCTAAGACAACGTCTCAATCTCAGGTGGGCGTTCTAGAGGCAGACACTGAGATGAGAATTTGAAGGCAAGCAGTTTACCTGGAAGTTTCCTTCAACACTGGCCAGGAAGTGGGGGCCTAATACAGGAATGGAAGGCAGCCTACAAAAAGTGTGTTGTTAAGTTAGCTGTATAATGAGCAACTGGAACTTCACGCCACAGGAGAGCCTGAGGAAACTGTAGAACACACCTCTGAGCTATAGCTCACCTGAGGGGCGAGGGGGCTGGGGTATTTGTACACCCTCTCCCATCACTCATTTGTCAAGTGTCCTCCTGGGGGATGCTTAATACCCAGGCACTTCTGGCCTGTCCTGAGCCAGAGTACCCCTATTGAAAGTCTCCAGTCACAGAGAGATGCAGGAGCAGGCATCTGAAGCCATCAGCTGTATGTTGACATAATAGAATTCCAGGCAGACAAGTGACGCCTCCAGGGCCTAGAGCGAAAGGGAAGGGAAGCTTAAGAGGAAAGCCTGTGGGCTGTTGTTGAGCCCTTTGGAGATGGAATAGGTCCTAATATCTGGATAGGGATGAATCTAGAAGTGGACAAGAGGGCGTCAAAGTAGAAAGATACAGGGTTCCTTTTGACTGAGGAGCGAAGACTAACATAAAATGGCAGAACCCAACATGTGAGAAGAGCTCTTGTACACGGCATGGACGAGAGTAAACACTGTGGGGAATCAGCAAGGCAGAAGAAGTGAGCATAGCCTTGATGGAGGAAGACAGACTGGCCCGCGTCTTCAAGGATGGGTAGAAGACAGCACAACTCTTCTTGTCATTTGCTTTGGTAATCTTCTTCAGCTGTGATGCTTAATTAAAGCCAGGAGGGAAAGTGAGAGAGAAAATAAGTGTGTCAACACCAGGAGGGGAAAGGCACATCTCCCAAGGTTCATTCTAAACACTGTGGTGGGGATGTCCCCTGGGCACGTGATGTAGCGCTCGTGTGTTATTTCAGGGCTGAAATGGCTTTCTCAGCTCCCTCTTCTTAATTTTCTGGAGACTAGTCCAGCGAAAATAATTAGAGTTGTTTTGATAATGTGTATGCTTTACCACTTTCAATTAAGGACAAGAATACAGTGAGAGAGAGACAGACAGGGACAGAGACAGAGACACAGAGACAGAGGGAGACAGAGAGAATGAATCTGAGCACATACCCAACAGTGAAAGTACTTTGTTGTGTCACCACCACCATTTCTCCATATAAACTGGCACAATGTTTTCTTGGTTATTTTAAAGTAATGAATTCCTACGTTGTTTCATTTTAAACAACTTAATTAAGGTATAATTAACATACAATAAATTGCACATATAATAGAGCGTACAATTTTGATGTTTTGATATGTATACATGATAAAACCACTACTACAATCAAGAGAGTGACCATATCCATCACTCCTCCTACTGCTACTGGCACCCCTGTCCCAGGAAACCACCTGCTTTCTGTTGCTATAGGTTAGTTTACATTGTTAGAATTTTATATCCATGGAACCATACAGTATGTACCCTTTTTTTATCTGGCTTCTTTCACTCACCATAACTATTCTGAAATTCATCTGTGTTTTTTATATGTCAGTAGTCCATTACTTTTTTTTATATATAAACTTATTTATTTATTTGTGGCTGCGTTGGGTCTTCATTGCTGTGTACAGGCTTTCTCTAGTTATGGCGAATGGGGGCTGCTCTTTGCTGCGATGCGCGGGCTTCTCATTGCGGTGGCTTCTCTTGTTACGGAGTAGGAGCTTTAGGGCGCACTGGCTTAGTTGCTCCGCGGCATGTGGGATCTTCCTGGGCCAGGGCTCGAACCGGTGTCTCCTGAATTGGCAGGCGGATTCTTAATCACTGCCAGGGAAGCCCAGTCCATTACTTTTTATTGCCGAGTGGTCTTCAAGTTTGCAAGTTTGCAAAATCAGGTACCTCTTAATTTTGAGACCTGTCCATTGTATTAGTTTTCTAGGGCTGCCTTAACAAATTACCACAAACTGAGTGGCTTTAAACAACAGAAACTTTTTTCTTTCACAGTTCTGGAGGCTAGAATCTGAAATCAAGGGCCCTGCTCCTTCTGAGGACTAAAGGGAAGAATCTGTTCCGTGCCCTTCTTGTAGCCTCTGGTGCTGCAGCCGTCTTTGGTGTTCCTTGGCTTTTAGATGCAGCATTTCTGTCTCTGCCTCCTCTTCACGTGGCATGTGCGTGTCTCTGTGTCTTTCCTCCTCGTGTAAGGACACTAGTGGTATTAGGTTAAGGGCTCACCCTATTCCAGTATGACCTCATCTTAACTAATTACAACTGCAATGATTCTATTTCCAAATAAGTTCACAGTCTGAGGATCCAGGAAGGACATGAATTTGGGGAGACATTATGCACCCAAGTACAGTCATCCCTCCCCATTAAACGCTATATGGCTCTGTTAAATCAAATTAGGAAGAGAGCGGTGTTTAAGAATCCGCCTGCCAATGCAGGGGACACGGGTTCAAGCCCTGGTCTGGGAAGATCCCACATGCCACGGAGCAACTAAGCCCGAGCGCCGCAACTACTGAGCCCATGCTCTAGAGCCCGCAAGACACAACTACTGAACAAGAGAAGCCACTGCAATGAGAAGCCGGGGCACCGCAATGAAGAGTAGCCCCTGCTCGCCGCAACTAGAGAAAGCCCGCGGGCAGCAACGAAGACCCAACACAGCCAAAAATACATTAAAAAAAAAAATTGGGGGGCTTCCCTGGTGGCACAGTGGTTGAGAGTCCACCTGCCGATGCAGGGGACACGGGTTCGTGCCCCGGTCCGGGAGGATCCCACGTGCCGCGGAGCGGCTGGGCCCGTGGGCCATGGCCGCTGGGCCTGAACGTCCGGAGCCTGTGCTCTGCAATGGGAGAGGCCACAGCAGTGAGAGGCCCGCGTACTGGAAAAAAAAAAAAAAAATTGGGAAGAGAGAGTGATTTAAAAAAAAATTCGTGACCTACCTTGAGATAATGTGAGCTGAGACTCACATTTCCCAAAGTGTGTTCCAAATAATTACGTATGAAATCGCATTCTCTAAAACTAGGATAGTATGCTCAAAAAAGTCTGGTGAATGCTGGGTTTAAAAAGAAGAAGAGTGTCTTTATTGAAGCCTTAACAAACCTTTAACATGTAAAAGGGGAACAAGCTTGGCCCTTTTCATTACCTTTCTTGGCACAGCATTGCTTTCAGAAGAGCTACAAAAGAATTGAAAAGCAATTTAAATCTTTATTGCAGAACTCTTGAAAAACACCACAGGGGAAATATACTACATTATGTACAGTAAAAATGCCCCTAAATCCTCATTCATTTTCCCCAAGCCTACTGATCACCTCACAGCAACTGCCCCCAAATTGTAGAGTCATCCTTTTAAATAAAGCTCCCCAAAGCTTTCTCCCAAAATGAACTCCAAGCTGATCTTGTCTCCTTTGTCCCCTCCTCCCCTCCTCCCTGCACAAATACACATTTTTAGAGAGAGGCAAAGCTCTCAGTTCTTTCTAATGTAGAAAAATTTAGCCTTTAGGAACATCTCTGGTTTTCTTCCCTAACGTCCTTGCTAATGCAAACACACGGAGACCGTTTAAGAAAGTACAAATGCAGCGGGGTGGGGGAGGTTGTGAATAATGAGGAATTCTAGCAGGTCACACGGTGCAGGTGCGGCTGAACCGAGAAGAAGGGCCAAGGGAAGGAAGATGGCGGACGTTGGAGAAAGATGGTCCATCCCTTTGCTCCAGGCCCAACCTCCAGGGCTTTCTGGAGAATTCCTAAACAATGGAAATTGCTATCTTTGATGCCCCTAGTTGGCCTACTCAAAACAGTCTGCCCAGATGGACCTCCCTCTGCTAGCTTCCAGATAATCAGTTTATGCAAAAATGGTGCAAACGAGATATGGTACAAGATGCATCGATCTCATTTCTCCCTTCTGTCTTTGACTCCTGCTTTTGTCTTCATTCTTCAGCTCAAGCCAAGCAGCTCCTTCCCATGTGAGTAAACAATCTGCCTGCAAAATAAACTAACAAATGTCTCTGAATTGTTCTTTGACAAGAAACATTATTTTTGTCTTCGTCACATAAACTATACTTCACTAAGAATATCCAAGTGGGGTATACCCTGTACTCTTTTTCTAAAGTTCTACCTTTGCCTTTTAGAGACTTTTTCATGATACACGAGAGACTTTAAATGCTGACACCCGCTCCCCCACCACTTGACAGTGTTGGTACCAGAGCTGCTGAAGACCCACAATGTTTTCGGTTGGAAACCACCAAAAAGTAGGCGACCAGCCCATTGAACATTCACCATTCACAGAATATACTCAAAACACAATTTAATTTTTTCTACCATTTCCCTTTAAATTCCCTGCCTGTTGGTAAATATTGGGGTAGGTCTAATGAATTAGGCAATAGACAGTTTTATGGCCACTTTAAGCAACACACAAAGCTTCAACATAGAAGTTAGAAGGACCCGTCCTTGATAGTAACGAAATATCTGAACGTGATGATTTCGTGTCAAATCTCCCACTTCCCAGCTCAGCCACTGCAGCCTGTCAGGTTTCAGGGGTGGAGGTGGGGCTGGTCCTTCTTCACTCCTACCCCACCCTGCTCTCTCCTCCTGAAGGTACTGGCCCAGGCAGAGCTGGGCTTGTGAGAACCCATGTCTGACAACCTCTCTCTGCAGTTACCTTTGCAGGTCCTTCCAGGTGCAGATCTTACAACGCAGACCATTCTTCTCCTCTGCCCAGATACTCCATGTCCAGCCCACGGTGCACATGCTCACCGTTGAGGGTCTCATCATCCCTTCAAGGCGGTCCTCTTGCCCCGGACCTGAAACGGCTCCAGGAGGGTCTCTTTCTTCCAGGGTCAATAGCTGGTCCATGGGGGTCACTCATACATGCTATGTCCAGGGGTGAATGGAGTATACTTACTTCCCACATGCAAGAGCTACTCACAGATGAACATCAAAGAATCTCACCAGCTTTCCCCTGACCTCCAGATTTCCTGGAGGGTAGGAGACAGGCTTCCAGCTCCTGGGCCTCCAAAACTCAGGGGATATATCTCAAGTTCTCTGAGGGGTCCCACTGAGCGCTCCCCGCAAGCAACTATGGTTCAGATGCGGGAATCGCTAACCTCTCTACACCTCTCAGGAGCAGTTTTCTCTAAAAAGTACTCATCACAACATCCTCTCTTTACATCTGCACACTTCTTGAGCCTCTAGATGAGATGCCCAGAAGTCTTGAAACTGATTATCTTCTATTTTCTTTATTAAATGGTTATTAATTAATTAATTAATATTTTTAGAAATTAAATTATTATGTGTAAATTAAATCCTCAATTTGGATTCCATTTCTATTGTGCCTTGGTTCTTTTTAGGAACTTCAGTTTCACAATCCTATTACAGTAAGACATGTCAGAGGACAAAATGCTAGCATACCCTTTCTCTAAGGAAAAAAAAGCCAGGTGTCGGACAGGTCTAGCACTATGTGATTTTTTTCTTTGATGCTGAGCTGGCCTGATTCTCTATGTTCATGTAATGTAGAAAAATAAGACCTATGTAAACGTGAAGAAAATCATGGCTCAGCGTAAAAACAAAGTTAAATTTTTTAACGACTTCTTTGAAGTTTTAAACAGTGTGTTCTAAGTTCCAATACAATTTTTGAGATAAAACATTTAAGAATAATTAATTTTTAAAATGACTTTGAGAAATAATCTAGATGTCCCAAAATAAGTTGTTTATGAAGTAAATAGATGCATTTTAGTTTTTGGAGAACCCTGCAGTAATTACAAATAATAATCTGCATCTAAGTTTATTGACTAAGAAATGTTGTTCACGCTATACTGCTAAATTTAAAAATTAATCAGTTTCTATGGTGTGATATCCTTTAATAAGTGTGTGTGTATTATGAGTGTGTGTGTGTGTTTGCTCATAAAAAAATGTATGAAAAGATATATACCGATATATTAAAAGGAGTCACTTCTGAGTGATAGGATTACAAATACTTTTCAGTTTTGTTTTACATTTTTCTACATTCTCTGCTTTTTTAATATTGGATACTTTTACTATTTGTAGTGAGAATAAAAACAAGAAAGATGTTTTTATTGAAATGAAGTATACTCTCAATGTGAGGTTTCTAAATCAACATAATTGTGCTTGAGTTTACTGTTATGAAATTCAGTAAGAGCATTTATATATTAACTATAATTTGGCTTCGATTCTGAATTAGGCAGTTTTTGCATGTGAATACATCCTTGACAATTTTTTTTAAGATATTGATGAGCCAGACCATTTGCAAATGGGTTTATTTATAGTCTCACAATTTAATAGATATTCTTTTTATTCTGTGATTGTAAACTGATTGTAGGCAAAACTTTAGCTATAAAATTAAAATTTGTAAGCATTTCCCCAAACCATAGGAAAATATCTGTAAGAATTGGGTGGCTTTAATACACATTATCTTTCAAGGTTCTTGTTAAAATAGATTGTTTATCAAAAGACATACAGATGGCCAACAAATATATGAAAAGATGCTCAACATCACTAATTATTAGAGAAATGCAAATCAAAACTAAATGAGGCATCACCTCACACCGGTCAAAATGCACATCATCAAAAAATCTACAAACAATAAATGCTGGAGAGGGTGTGGAGAAAAGGGAACCCTCTCACACTGTTGGTGGGAATGTAAATTGATACAGCCACTATGGAGAACAGTATGGAGGTTCCTTAAAAAGCTAAAAATAGGACTACCATATGACTCAATAATCCCACTCCTGGGCATATACCCAGAGAAAGCCATAATTCAAAAATATACATCACCCCAGTGTTCATTGCTGCACTATTTACAATAGCCAGGACATGGAAGCAACCTAAACGTCCATCAACAGAGGAATGGATAAAGAAGATTGGTGCATATATACAATGGAATATTAGCCATAAAATAGAACGAAATTGTGCCGTTTACAGAGACGTGAATGGACCTAGAGACTGTCATACAGAGTGAAGTAAGTCAGAAAGAGAAAAACAAATATCATATATTAACACATACATATGGAATAGGTGAACTTATTTGCAAAGCAGAAATAGAGACACAGATGTAGAGAACAAATGTATGGATACCAAGGGGAGAAGCAGGGGCGAGATGGATTGGGAGATTGGGATTGACATATACACATTACTATGTATAAAATAGATAACTACTGAGAACAGATTATACAGCACAGGGAACTCTACTCAATGCTCTGTGGTGACCTAAATGGGAAGGAAATCCAAGGAATAGGGGATATATGTATACATGTGGCTGATTCACTTTGCTGTACAGCAGAAACTAACACAACATTGTAAAGCAACTATACTCCAATAAAAAGAATAAAAATTTTTTAAAATAAATAATAAATAGAAAAAAAATAAAATGGAAACCTTTTACTTAGGAAAAAAAATCAAATAGATTGCTTATCAATATTTGATATATCATTGTGCCTACAATTTCTGCATGCTTATTTAAATACATATTTCATAGTCACTGGAATATAACTACATGCTTCACTGACATCAGTTCTTCCTGGATCCCACAAGGAGGAAATTTACCTGCTAATGCAATGCATTTGGAGAGAGAGCAGAGAGCCGCAGCCCGGCTTAACATGTGCAGTGCATTCTTACTGCGTCTTCCTTCGGTATCACAGAGCTTATGGATGTGGAGTAAGTGTGGAACAAGAATGATCTGGTATAGCATTATCTTTTAATTGGAGTTTCTATTTCTGTCACTGTTTCATTTGCTCACCATAATAGCTTAAACCATAGCAATTGGCAGAAGCATCGTTGTTGGTTTGGACTGCAGACAAAAGGACACATGCCAAGTGTTTTATTTCCAAAGAGGCTTGGGGAGGAATTCAGGATTTTGCCTAGATTTTGCTTGGGGAACGAATTAGATCCGAAAATAGCTAAGTGCACATTTAAACCAGATTCCTGAGGTGTCTTTGCGTCCAATGAGACCTGATGTGTCCTCCCAACTCTCTTCACCTATGCTACGTATTTCTAGCTAAGGTTAATATTTATAACTCGAAAGATGTATTTTCCTGAAAATAATGTATGAGGAAACTTGGAGCCCTTGTTTTTTTTGGGAGCTAATGTCCAAAAACATCAACACATTTGTACATAAAATGTGAGCAGGCAACTTTGTCCTCACATAAAAGATGGCAACATTTCTGGTAATTCCTGTATTTGGAGGCAGTTCACAAATGGAGGGAGAAATGCTGAGTTTAATTCACCTGGAGAATTGTATTTATAGCTGCTGTTCATGGGTCAACATGAGCTATTAAGGAGTACTTTCTAAGTACCCTGTCCTTTTTTATTCCAAAAGTTGAGTCCTGTCCTTACCGAGTCAATTGTGCTTGTTCCCAAACTTGTTTATCCATGTTTCTCAATTTTTAAAATCATGCAAGCTATTAAAAACTCATATAAAACAACGAAATGTGACTGAAAAGAGATTTTTAAAAATAAAACTAAGTTGAGTACTTTGGAAAATCTCAGTAAAGATGAATGACTTTAAAAATTGCTCTCAAATTAAAAGTGGCCTCAGTGTGAAACATTGGGGAGAAAATGTCAAAAGCAGAAAGATTCCACACTCAGGTTATGTCCGTCTTGTTGTTCCTGCTGTTGTCATTGTAATTTTATTCTTGTCCCTCTTTAAAGAGATCAAAAATTGGAACTGATAGGTGAATCAGGGCACGGTTTATGCAAGAAACACAAAGCGGTCCTGAGCACTGGCAACTGTTAACTGATCTGTTTGTAGGATTCTTCCTGGATCCTATGTCCAGAGATGCTGATTTAGCTGGTCTAGACCCAGTGAGATATGAGCCTCTGGATTTAAAAAATTTCCCTACCTAATTGTAACATGTAGTCAAGTTTTAGCACTAATGCACCAGAACAGGGATTCTAGAACTTCACCTGCAGATATAATCCGTGGATTATAAGTCAGTATGTCTGCAGTGGCGCGGCTCCACGTTCCGCATTTATAGTAAGCTCCTGTGTGATGTTTATGCTACTTGTCCTGAACCACACTTTGAGGGGCCCAGGATTAAAGAACGAGAAATAGAGTACCCCGTCTAGCATTGGTTCTCAGCCTTCAGTGCACCTGCAATTACCTGGACTTGTCTCACAGGGATCCCAGTTTGATTTCCAGGTGTTGTCACTGTGCACTCAAGGCCCAGAAGCACCTCTCTGGAAGACAATGTGTTAAAAAAAACAACAACAACAACTGCGCACCTGGCAAAGAACAATTTATGTTGAGGCACACTGTCTGTGAATTGCTGCTAAAATATGTTGTTTGTTTTCCTTCTTCAGGATGGTTCCACACTGCTCCATCCTCTCCCCTTCACTTATAAAGTCTGCTGATTAAGGGTCCCCTTGAATAGCCCATATCATGACACCAGGACTTGCCCTACACAGTCAATCAATTCTGTAGACTTTGAAAGCATGAACAAACCATTTGATAACAGAACCATGTGTTATTCTTACCCAGATCCTTCAAACTCAGCTCCTGGAGCTGTAGAAATAGCACATGGATTGAGACCAGATGCCGTGCTCTCCAGAAAGCTGGTTTGGTAACAGGTTTCAGCTGTGTGAACATTCAATTCCCTGGTGAGTTGGGAGGCCTGGAGTGGAGAAGAGTTGGAGGAAGATTAACCCTCTCAAGAGAGGATCTTTGGGAGTGCAAAGAGCAACTTAAATATCTAAATTCCACACCCAAAATTAGGAATGTTGAATGTGATCTCACTCTTGGAATAACTGATTTAGAGCTTATTATCAAGCTTCAAATCAGCAAAGATTTGCACAAATGTGTGATTCATTGTAGCAGATCAAGAGCAGAACTCTTTCGGACATTAAACATTTGAAAAGAATTTGTTGGACATTTATCATGGATAAGATGGTCGGCTGCTCACGGGAGAAATGCCAAAGAACTAGTGAAAAAAAATGTCAGAATAAACTATGAGTGTGTGGTAGATTGCATTTTCCAAAAATGGCCACATGGGTTTCTTCCCATATGCTCCTCTTGCATGGTGATTTGACACTCCTCTCGTGGAGAGATGGGGTCTATGTCTCTCTCCTTGACTCTGGGTAGGTTCTGTGACTACAGCAGAAGTGCTGCTGTGTTTCTTACAAGGTTAGGTCGTAAAAGGTGATATAGCTTTCAGACTTTCTCTTGGGGTACTCCTATTGGAATACAGCTGCCATGCTGTGAGGAAACTCAGAGAATCTCATGAACAGGTCCTGTGGAGGTTCTCCATCAGAGAAATGCATGAGCAGGTCCTGTGTAGGTTCCTGCCAACAGCTAGTTTCCCCATCAGACGGGTGAGTGAGGACACCCCCAGGTCATTGTAGCCCCAGCCATCCAGACACACGTCTCCTTCTATCCTCTTCAGCTAAGATCCCCAACATCCTGGCACAGATACGAGCCATCTCCACTATGCCCTGCCCAAATTTTTGGCCTGCAGAACTCACGGTGTAACAAAAGGGCTGTTTTGTGCCCTACACATTAGGGTGGTTTGTTACTCAGCAATAGATAACCAATAGAGGATGACTGAGTTTTCTATCATTTCTTATGACTATAATATCAAGCTTTCAGGGTAATTAAACCATGAAATCTGAGGCTGTCACATGTAATTTAAGGACATTAGAAATCCAGATGTATAGCTTATAGTTTCTGTAGTAAAATTAAAATGATAAGTGTGAAATAAAAGATGAAACAAATCTAAACACTAAACACTGTCTAATGCTAACCACACATCATTGAATAGACATGCAAATAATAATGGGCAAAGAAATTGTGAATACCAAACTATAATTCAAGCTCAGTATAGTATAGAACAATAAGGAAAATGCCTGGTTATTTTTTTTAATGACCTACTTAGGAATTAAAAGGCACAGTTATAGCCAAGGCTTAACTTTCAAATGACAAAATACTAATTACATTTTATTTAAGCAAAATGAAGACAGGTAGGTAAACTAATTAGAAATGAAGTTCATTTTTGTATCATTTGTTTATGAATGTAATGTTATTCTATTTATCTGTTTTCTCTTCTAATTAATATGGGAAATGGAAAAAATGAAAGGGACTTGGGAAAATTGGTTTACAGAAATATAAACATATTTCTCTCTATATATATTAGTTTCTATAAACATATTAGTTTTCTAATACATATATCAGTTTTGTGTGTGGATTTCAGCTCCTTCAAAAATTTAATGAGCTGCTAGCCTCCGAAGTTTCAGAAAACTGCAAAACTAAAGGTGGCTCACAGATATAATGAACATAAAATAACAAAACAGGCCAATCAATGACATCACTACTGTGTTGCCAGGTACCTGCCTCGTGACTGACTCTTTTCTTCTCACAGATCCAGGAGCATGGACCTCAGAGTGAACAGGCTAAAAAGGGATGCTGTGGACACTTTCTCCATCATTCACCTCTCCTTCTAAAGCTCTAGCACTGAGCAATCGCAGTTCTAAAGAGCAGTCCTGTGTACCCCCATTTATGGTTTTTTAATGTTCAATTAATATTACGGAAACAAATCCTTTCAGCAACTTCTAAATAAATTTTCTAAAATCTGCTTGTCTCAGAATTTACAAACAAAACATACAGCTTTTTGAAGACGCTAATGTTCACAGCCCTTTATGCCACTTTATCACACCTCATGTTCTCAAAGCCCCGGAGCAAAAGGAATTTTTTTTGTTTATTTACATTTCTGGGAAAGAATTTCCACTTGCTTCTGTACCTGATCATTTTTTTGCCAAAATCAAACCTAAAATTTATAGATAATACCTTTTTCTTTCATTAAAATCATGAAATATATTAAAATCCTACCTGCTAAAAAAAAGGAGGGGGAATTTCATGTGGCTCAAGACAAAAGACATTTTTCATAAAATTAATTAAATTAAAACATGAAATCAAAATAAGAATGAAGTTGAATTCCAGCTGCCAGCCAGGGGCCTCCTCTTCCAATAAGTCACCAGACAGACAATAATGTGAACCCTGATGTCCACTGCAATCACCAGTGCCAAGTGTGGTAGTAGGTACACATACCTACCATAAGAAGAAGGTGATATTTAGAACTCTTAAAATTTTTCTTTTCTTTTTTTTTTTTTACTTACAGAATTTTCCTCTCCGACAAGCTGCCTGCCTTAACGGCTTGCTTGTTGGGGATATTTATGGTACTGGAGTGAGTCTTATTTATTTATTTTTTTCTCTTAATTTTGCCTCTAATACCAGATTCCTATCTCTTTGAATCCCAATAATGTAAATTGTGGATCTGAGTAGATCTAGAGGAATGACAGGAATGAGAAACACTTCTGGGATATTCAGAAGTTGAAGCAGATTTGGTTGATGGAACATTGCCTCCAGTCTTAGCAAGTATGGAGGCTAAAACCTGGAAAAATGGCTAATGAAGGCAAGGTTTGCACCTTGTTTTCAGGAAACAAAAAAGCACCCGCTGTTTATTTCTGCTTCCCCAAATGCAGGTGTTTTGAATCTAAATACAAGGGGGCTGGCATTTCTTCCAAACAAGCTGTGCACTGCAGCTCTTAGAGTCCTAAATCCTCAACACATTTACAGGTAAGTGTCTAGCCTGGACCACACATCAAACACAGCCACTGCTGTCTTTGCTCCAGAGCCATGAGCTTGCGGGATTGTGGCTTCGCTTCTCGTGAGGCTCTGGCTGACAAATGGCAACTATTTAATGGTGTGTTGAAGAGGTGGAAGCCAATGGAAGAGGAGGTTAAAAACTAGAACTCAGCCCTTTCCTGGTAACCCAAAGAATTTCCCCAGTTGCCATTGATGCTGGTTTTTCTTGTGTGTGTGTGTGTTCATACGAATACATATACGCCTCAGCAGATTCCATATATGTTCTTATGCATGTTAATAACAGTGTTTTACTATAGACGGAGTGAGAGAGGGGGCACCGAATTTGAAGTGATGTGCTTATAAAGGATGTCTGTGATTTCCAATCCAGCGAACCACTGGGGAGTGAAGGAACTATGTGGAATTGACATTTCTCAAAAATGAAGCCCGAGAAACTACAAAGGCACACAGTTTCAGCTCTCAGAGTTCCCCGGGGGAAAGAAGGTGGTTAAGAAGGTGGCATCTGGAGTCAGATGGCTTAGGTTCAAATCCCAGCTCCATTGTGTAAGTTCTCTGTGCCTCAGTGTCCCCATCTGCAAAATGGGATTGTTTGGGTAGTCAGTGAGCTAATACCGGTAGGGTGCTGAGAACACTGCCTGGCCTCAAGCTAGAAAACAAGATATGGCAACACTGAAGGACTGGCCAGGCTACACTAGTTTTCCTTCTACATTGCTGTTCCAAGGAGGCTGTTTCTTCCATTTTTATAACAGAACTTTTAGATTTGTTTTCTGAAATGCAGCTAAGCTTTGTCCCCTTTATTCTCTTCTCACGGCCATTACCCGAGGAGCGAGGGTTTTCCTCAGGCGAAGCTGGTGCAGTAACTTCCCAGGTGGTCTCTGTCTCTGCACACCTGCCGTCCCAGAGCTTCCAGGCTGTCCCAGGTGCTGTTTGCTCAGTGCTGCTTTCACCTCACCACACGCGGTACCCCTGCCCCGCTGCACGCAGCCTAAGACCTCTGCCTGGTTTCCACACCTTCCAATCCAAACTCCTCATGCCACCCCCAGCCCCAAAGCATCCCCACGTGCAGGGCAGGCCCAGGAATACCTCCTCTTTTGCTATGTCAGTGGCCTCACCGAGGACGGGGTCCTGTAGGACCTGCATTTTCTGAAAGGAGAAAGGAAGTGTTTTCCAAACAGAGGGTGGTAGCTGTGAGAAAAGAAATAAAGGGAACCATGAATCAGATGGACTTTCTGAAGTCAAGAAATGGCGCCATTCCAAGACTCAAGGAAGAATGGAAAGCAGCTCGATACTATTAATTCCCTTTTGTCTTTACATCAGTGAGCTCTCCTCCCTCACCCAGCACCTGGGACATAAGAAACCAGTGCACATCCATGTATTGATGATGCCACAGGAAGAATCAATGTGTTGCAACCCTATGTTCTTTGAAAAAACTATAATGGTTATGAGAGGAAATAATTTTGAGCATAACTCTTAGTTTACGTGTCTTCTACTCTTTGTTCCCGTCGTGTTTTTGGTTTTTTTTTTTTTAATCTCTGCAATGGCTGAGTGTACATCCTCTGTTCACACCTGCACCTTCCTCTGGGGGGCTACGTCTCCTGATCCAGTCTGGGGTTTCAAGGAGGAGCTGCTGGTCATAGAATCCTGTCGCTCTGACTGTAGCTGAGCCAATCGGAGTCCTTCCCTGGGGTTTTTCAAAATCTCCCCCCAAAGCCTAGTCACGTCGCCTCTCACGGGCCACTGTGACACCAGTGTGTAGTGTCCAGCTGGTCCCTGCAGCCCTCCGTCTGCTCCTGTCTCCACAAGCTGTTCTGCTCTCAAGAGCCAGATGAATCTTTCCTCCAAAAGTTTACTCAAATGTCAATTGTCTTCTCAGTTCTCTCTCTTTTTTTTAGCGGTACGCAGGCCTCTCACTGTTGTGGCCTCTCCCGTTGCGGAGCACAGGCTCCGGACTCTCAGGCTCAGCGGCCATGGATCACGGGCCCAGCCGCTCCGCGGCACATGGGATCCTCCCGGACCGGGGCATGAACCCACGTCCCCTGCATTGGCAGGCGGACTCTCAACCACTGCGCCACAAGGGAAGCCCCTCAGTTCTCTTTTGACTTAGCATCCCATTCTGATGAAATTCAGAATTTTCACCACTTCCCACCGGCTCTCCCATTTCACTTCCAGCCACTCTGATCCCACCGCCACACCATTCCTTGTACACACCAGATGCACTTCCACCCCAGGGCCTTTGCAGGAATCATCTGCTCTACCTGGAACACTCTTCCCACCAAGAGTGGCTCACCCTTCCCCTCATTTAAGTTTCTACCCAAATGGCACCTTCATAGAGAGGTATTCCCCGAAGTTCCTGTACAAAATAACCCCTGCTGCCCCCCTGTCCACACTCCCTGTTTCCTGACTCTTCCTAGCCCTTAGCACTACCTGATATAGGTACTTTTGGGGTTTTGTGTATTGTCTATCTCCCCCCACTAAAATTTTTTAAAAAGTAAGTTTATTTATGTTTTATTTATTTATTTTTGGCTGTGTTGGGTCTTCGTTGCTGCGTGCGGGCTTTCTTTAGTTGCGGCAAGTGGTGGCTACTCTTCGTTGCGGTGCGCAGGCTTCTCATTGCGGTGGCTTCTCTTTGTTGGGGAGCACGGGCTGTAGGCGCGTGGGCTCCAGTAGTTGTGGCTCGTGGGCTCAGTAGTTGTGGTACACAGGATTATTTGCTGCGCGGCACATGGGATCTTCCCAGGCAAGGGATCGAACTCATGTCCCCTGCATTGGCAGGCGGATTCTTAACCACTGTGCCACCAGCGAAGTCCTTACTCCTACTAAAATTTAACCTTTACAAGTGAAGGGACTTTGTCTACTTTTGTTCCCTGCTGTCTCCCCAGCATTGAAAACAGTGTTCCACATTCTAGGTCCTCAATAATTATTATGCTGATGAATGTCTTACCGAACTATTGTTGAAAACTCCTACCCCAATGTCTTCAACCAAGTCCTAAGAGCTTTTGAAAGGCCACGTTAATAAATGTCTTATGCAATGAACGAACAAGAAAAAGATTCAGAAATAATCTTATCCAACCTCCTCTTTTAAAGATGAGGACAAGGAACCCAAGAGCGCACACCTGCTCGCTGCACAGTTGCTTTTGGCAGAAAATAAAAACCCAGGCTGAAGCCGTTTACCAACCTCACGTAGGAAGGCACCCATGCCGCATGTGAGCCCCTCCTGACTTCAGTACATCTGGGAAGCTTGGGGCAGGAAGCAGGTGCAGCCAGCTGGCTTTGTTTTCTTACAGGCCAAAGCGATATATGGCCTCCCCGGAGCGCGCTTCCAGAGAAAGGACTTGGGAAGCATAGAAGTGAAGGTCTCCCTGCCCCTTCTCCTGTCTCTCATTACCTTTGGCTGCACAAAAGGATTGAATAAGTGCCTGTCACATAAAAGACTCCCACGCCCCCGGAGCCAGAAGTGGGACAGCACAAGGGAACGCGCCCGAGGTGCTTCAGTCCCCACCCCCGGCTCCTCTCTCCCACCAGGAAGTGTCCCTGTTCCCTCCCCACCTCCGCAGGGCACATCCACACTCCCAGAAGAATGGAGCACCACAGTGATAAATGATTTCCAACTTGTTTGGTAACAGAGCTCGCAGAAGGCAGTGCCGTTCTTTTATAGAATTCCTTCCATTTCCAGGTGAGGGAACTGAAGTCTGGGAGGTTTAATGACAGGCCTCAGGATCACCCATCTAGTTACTGCACAGTGCACCCCAGGCCTCGAACTTTTCCTCTAAACTTTCCTATCAAATTATACCAATTTTGGTTTCTGGGGAAGAAGCAAATTCAACTGCATTGTTCTCATACAATACAATTCTTAAGGTGCTCATGGTAGATAATTAAACACTGCAAAGAGTTTTGAGCTAATTTACTTAATGAAATGCAACATATACGTAAAGAACATATATATGTTCTTTGTTAAAATATTTATTTATTTGGCTGCGCCAGGTCTTAGTTGCCGTGTGCAGGATCTTTGTTGCAGCATGCGGAATCCTTAGTTGTGGCACGTGAACTCTTATTTGTGGCATGTGGGATCTAGCTCCCTGACCGGGGATCGAACCTGGGCCCCCGGCCTTGGGAGCGCAGAGCCTTAACAACTGGACCACCAGGGAAGTCCCTATATGTGTTCTTTATACATAAATATATTATATAAATATATGCATATATATATGTATATACATATATATGAAGCTTCAGATACACAACAAGGCAAGTAGAATAATATAATGGACACCATGCACCCACAATCCAGCTTAAGATATAAAACATTAAAAATACCAGCAAATCCTCCTGTGTAACCCATCCAGAACATTATGGTTTTAATTTGAGTTTCCTCATTAGTAGTGAGGTTGAATGTATTTTCGTATGTTTATTGACCACTCATGTTTCCTATTCTAAGAATTGCTCATGTAATTAATTGATTTTTCTATTGGAGTATTCATCTTTGTAAGAGTTCTTTATATATTCTGGAATTGAATCCTAATCATGTATATTGATTATATTACAATCAAATACATTGATATTTTTCCCCAGATGGTGGCTTGTCTTTTTAATTTTTCATTTTGGCCTACAATGAACATAAATGTTTTGCCCTAGTATAGTTGAACTTACCACTTTTTTAAAGATTTGTGACTTTTAACTCTAGAAATCTTTCCCTACTCCAAGTCCATAAAGATATTCTTTTACAGTTTCTTTAAAAAAAACTAACGACTTGATTTTTGTTTTTAATCCAACCTGGAGTTTATATTTACATACATTAGGGAGGAAGGACTGAAATTAAATTTTCCATACAGTTACGTATCCCATCACTACTGGTTGAATATTACTGTCTTTCTCAGTACATCTGCATTGCCTACTCTGCCGTTTATCAAGTTTCCATGTGGGCGTGGACCTGCTTCTGGGTCTTCTCTTTTGTTCCACTGTGTGATCTCTTGGAGCCGTAAAGCTGAAAGCAGACATGAATTTCATTTTCCTTTAATAACACAAAATTCGTGAAGCTGGGTGATGGGCCCGCAGGACCTCATTATACCATCTCCTCTACTTTTGTGTATGCTTGTTAGTTTCCATAAGAAAGAGCTGCGCAAGTACTGGATCTTGGACCCTAGCGGAATACAGACGGCATCATTGAATGCAGGTGCTCATGGGCCATGCTATTAGGGCACCAGATCTTTGCTGTTCAGTCCTTCTCTGGGAAGTGCCCTTCTCATACAGCACCTATTCTCCTGGTTAATGGCACTCACCCACTGGAAGCATTTGCTGACCACTCCAGGCTGAACTGTTTGGGGTGGGGGGGCCTTTGTCCATGCCGTGCTCCAGCAAGACTCTTACCCCAGCTGTCTGGGGCCTTGCCTTTCCTGTCTAAGCGTGCCGCTACACTGAGCTCCCTGAGAGCAGGAACCGTATCATATTTATTTCTGTTTCCCTACAACAGAGCAAATTGCAGATATCGGATGCTTATTGATTACTCAGTGAATGAGCAAATGAATGTTCAAATATTCTTTTAGGACTAATGATAAGCAATAGGAAAGAAATGGGGAGACATGCAGGTTTCTGACTCATATATTTGGCCTTTAGGGTGTAATCAGTGCTGGGATGATTCCAAATGCTGAGACCCAGACTCCATCAGCAGAAGGACTGGGAAAAACTCATCCTAAAAAGCAGGAGGTGTCTGCAAGCATCAGCAGAATGTGTGACCTAATGCCCATGGAAGAATCTTGGAAACATAAAATCCCTATATGCTCCTACACAAAGTGGTGTGACTGTTATTATCAGCAGATTCTGGTAACTCGTACTATTCCTGAGTATCTCTTGCGCTTCTGGAACAGTGTTTTTTTTTAGGAATTCAAGCTGCATGTGAAAAATCATCAAGATTATTTTCTAAAATAGCTAAGAAAAAGTACAAGATCTATCAACCAGGCAGACAGCACAAGTCATCAAAGAGCTCAAAGGTAATATGACCTGCCCTGCCTCAATGACAATTTGAAATGCACGTAGGAGAAATTAAAATCTTTACCGGCAGAACTGTTTCATTGTCAAAGCAGAGCAATCGTGTCTGTTTCGAGTGGTGCAATGCTTTCTTTTTGTTTCCAGGATCAAACACAAGTGTTTTCATGCGGCCGCTCAGACTTGTTTTCACCGACAGAGGAAAAAGCCTCCACTGGATAAGACACTCTTACCACTTCCCATCACAGAGTAAACCCTTTACTTTTCTTTGGTGTTTCTTTGACTTCTCCAGAGGAGTAGCAGGAAGCTGTTTCTAACAGAATAAAGGGGACAACCTACGATGTTAATAATTAAATACCAGAAAGTAATGGTTGTCTTTGGTTTAGAATCTGGAGCCCAGGGAGATAGATGAAGGGACTGGATCCAGGATCACAAGGTAGTCAGTGAGTTGCAAGATTTCCTGACTTCAGATCCAGTGATCTCTCCCCTCCCCGCTGGATTTGTTTGTAATTAATCTGCGTTACAACCCACTTAGGATGAATCAAGCAGATAATATGTGATGCCCTTTTGGAAACAGAAAAAATCTTGGACAGTTTGGTAATTGGACCGCAGATGACATCCTTGAGAAATTAGGGAAAGATTCCAGGCCTTCTGGCTGAGGGGTAACCCTGCATCAGATGGTGTCACTTCAGAAGGCTTAAGACTAAATTTTCTACCAAGAATCTGAAAAATACCTTGATCTACCTACTTAGCATAGTGTGAGACTGTATGAAGGCAGAGAGGTGTGGCATGTGGTTTGATAAACGTTAGTAAAAACGGTGCCAGAAGAGAGGGAAAAACAAAAACAGATGTGTAAGCATGTATAATCAGAAAGGCATTATGTACATAATCCTACCAGCTTTATTCAATGGCTTGTTCCATTTCGGTGATCATGTTGGTAGATGAGCTGATTGCAAATTTGTGAAATATTCATAACCAGCAATTTCTGCTAAGTGACAATGAACTGTCACAGTCGAAAGGATTACAGACCCTAGTGTGACGTGATTCCATAGGCTACCTCCTGTCTTACCCAGAAATCATACTTACCCATTTCCTACCTATGGCACAGGTATTAAGGAGCAGGGCAAGGTCGGAGACAGTGCCCAGGTGTGGAAGGACAGAGCGCAAACAGTGGCCTCTCAGTTTGGACACCAAGTGGAAGAGTGAGACTGATGCTCACAGGTTTCAACGCCAAAGCTGTCCTCCAATGCCCAGGCTTTCTCAAGTGGGTTTGAGGACTCTGTTGTTCTGAGATCTATTACATTCTCAACTCCTTTTATGTAAACACTGTCCTTTGGAGGTGGAAAAACTAGAGGAACAGGTAAAACTTATTTTCACCCATGAATTTTTTATTCTTTTTTTTTTTTTTTTTTGCGGTACGCGGGCCTCTCACTCTTGTGGCCTCTCCCGTTGCGGAGCACAGGCTCCAGACGCGCAGGCTCAGCGGCCATGGCTCACGGGCCCAGCCCCTCCGCGGCATGTGGGATCCTCCTGGACCGGGGCACGAACCCGCGTCCCCGGCATCGGCAGGCGGACTCTCAACCACTGCGCCACCAGGGAAGCCCCAGCCATGAGATTTTCTGTCACATAGAGCCTTACTTCTCAAAGCTGTGATCAGTGGGCCAGCAGCCTCAACATCACTTGGGAGCATGTTAGACACACAGCATCTCAGGCCCCACCCAGACCTGTTGTGCGTGGATCTGCATTTTAACAGGATTTGCATCTCAAGTGAATATTATGCACTTTAAAAATCTAGAGCAAAGAACTTCCACTTTTTCAAGGGGAACAAATACCTTTTGTGATTCAAGATCCCATGGGCTTAGAGCGTTAGATGAAATAGCACACAAGCCTGGGATTTTGATTTTCAGGAGATCTGTTAATACCCAAAGTGTATTTGGAGGCTAACCCATCCGTTTTGCATGATTCTGTCACAGTTACCACAGTTACTGTAATAACTGTCATCAGTGTCTCTCCTGTATCCATCGTGTGGGAATTCCACTTCTTGCTTCGTCGGCTTTCACGATGCACTGCTCCAAGTGAGGTAATTCCTAAGTTTTCCATGTGACGCAAAGTACATTTTGTCAGTTAATTCCTCGACATCCTTACTCTTTGTTAGGCAGTTTCCTCGTGTAACCAGAGTCTGCTTCCATCTCCACATAGACTCCAGCCCTTCTTACAGACCTGGTCGTTGGCAGTTTTACGTGTTGATTTCAGATTAGTCTGTGGTTTTCATTTCACTCCGACATTTGCCATTACAGTCACAATTGACCAAATAGTTCATTGCTCTTTCATTGTCACAATGATCTGTCACTATTTATCAAGCACCTACTTGGTGCAGACACGTTGCTCAGAGATAACAGAAATGTCATCTCTAATCCTCCACGCAAAACAGCATGCGGTATTTCCCCAAAATACAGATGAAAAATCATCTCAGTAAGCTCAAATGGTGAGAGAAATGGTAATGTCACGATTAGGACACAGGCGTGCCTGAGTCTAAAGTGGTGTCTTCTCACTGCCTCACGTGCCCCCGTTAGCATTTGGCAACTCACATTGTTGCGACCACACTTTTGCATTCACGTAACAATGTTATTGATCCCTTCTCAGTGTTACAAGCATTGATTTCACATTGTGTGTTATGCATACATTTCATTTGGGAAAGGAATGTTGAAAAATGAACCCATGTTCCAGTCAGTTCTCTTAGTGTTGCAAGGAGAAACTCAACTTAGCTGGAAAAAAAGATAAGTGTGAAGGTCCCAAGGCAAGGAGCTCACCTGGGCCCCAAAGGGGTTGAAGCAAGAGCTCATAAGACAGGCATAAAGGCAGCCCTGAGCCCAAACGTCTCTGGGGGTCGTGGGGTTTGTCTCCATCTTGAATCTTTCTGCTCCAGTTTCCTCTGATTATGGACCACCCCCAACTACAGGAAGCGGCTTTCCTGTATCCAAATAGAAAGGGCCCTGCTGTGCAAAGAGTCTCTCTCAGCAGCACACCCATTCCTGCTAAAGAGACCATAGTCCTGATGATAAAGAAGTGAGCTACAGAAATGCCCTAACTTGAGGCAAATCCTAGGGAGCAATGCCTGGCCCTGTGTTCCTTGACCTCCTGCATTTTACATCTCACCGAGCTCCCCTGCAAACCAAGTCCCTTTAAGCCGGAGAATCCTGGCCCAAGTTTCAAAATGTTGTCATAAAATTAATGTCTTACTGCCTTCCCTTCCAATATCTGGTGACCCCCAAATGGTTATCTTGACCTTAGCTTTGTATCACTGTATCTTATTCAGAGGGAAAGCGACAGTTTTGTGGACAGAGTTGCTTAGGCAGCACAGATGCTGAAATTCAAGGTTAGAGTAATGTGGCAAGCGGCCACCAGAAGCTGGAAAAGGCAAGGAATGGATTCTCCCCTAGAGCCCCCAGATGAAGTGTGGTCCTGCCGACGCCCTGGTTTCATCCCAGTGATGTTAATTTCCTACATCTGGCCTCCAGAAATATGAGAAAATAAATTTCTCTTGTTTTAAGCCACCAAGTCTGGGGTAATTTGTTATCGCAGCCACAGAAAACTAGCATACTTGGACATACAAAAATTCTGTACATATATGTGAGTATGTTTCTACCATAAATACTCAGAAGATGCTGTCCTACAAATGTCTATTTATAATCTTTATAGTATAGATATTGCCAATTGCCCCCCATGGTGGCCACTTAAAAGCCCCACCAGCAAGGTTTAAAGCTTCTATACGCTAACACTCTTGCTATCACAAAGTTATTAAATGCTTTGATTATAAAATTAAAAATTATATTCTAATTATAGTTTTAATGTGAATTTCTATTATTCATGGGCTTGTTATTTAAGAGTCATTTGTATTTCTTTTTTCTGAAATATTCATTTGCATCCATTGCCATTTTTCTGCTGTGTTTTTTATATTTTGCATAATCAGTTTGTATGAATCTTTATATGTTCAAGTAATTAATCTGAATATGAGTAGCAATTAATTTTTATTTGTCATTTGTCTTTTGACCTTGCTTTGCATACAGGATTTTTACCATGCAAGATTTTTTAAAAATTAATTTATTTAATTTATTTACTTTTGGCTGCATTGGGTCTTCATTACTGTGCGCAGGCTTTGTCTAGTTGCGGAGAGCGGGGATTACTCTTTGTCGCGGTGCGTGGGCTTCTCGTTGCTGTGGCTCACGGGCTCTAGAGTGCAGGCTCAGTAGTTGTGGCGCACGGGCTTAGTTGTTCCGCTGCTTCCCAGACCAGGGCTCGAACCCGTGTTCCCTGCATTGGCAGGCGGATTCTTAACTGCTGTGCCACCAGGGAAGCCCCGATACAGGATTTAAAAAAAAATTTTATAGCTGCTGGCTTTTGGATCATGCTTTGAAAGTCTTTCCCACATTAAGATTACTTTTTTTATTATTTTTATTTTTGCTTGTGTTGGGTCTCCGTTTCTGCGCGAGGACTTTCTCCAGTTGCAGCATGCAGGGGGCCACTCTTCATCGCGGTGCGCGGGCCTCTCACTATCGTGGCCTCTCCTGTTGCAGAGCACAGGCTTCAGACGCTGAGGCTCAGTAGTTGTGGCTCACGGGCCTAGTTGCTCCGCGGCATGTGGGATCTTCCAAGACCAGGGCCCGAACCCGTGTCCTCTGCATTGGCAGGCAGATTCTCAACCACTGTGCCACCAGGGAAGCCCCAAGATTATTTTTTAAAGTACTTTCTTCTAATTATGAACAGTTTCAGTTTTCACATTGAAATCTTTGATTAGTTTAGAATTCAATTTTGTATTAGGTATGAAAGGTTAAATTAAATTTAATTGATTTTCCACACATCTAACCTGGAGTCCTAATACTACTATAAATGATCCATCTTTTAAATCTTTTTTATGTATTTGGGTCTATTTCAGGACTTTCTCTTTGCTACAGAGATCTTTCCTTCTACGCATTGTTTTAAATAAAATAAAGTAGGCTGTAAAAAGTGAATTCTGGTTATGGTGTTCGAGTCCCCCCACGGCTGATGTGTCAGCCGCCATCAGGTCCCCTGTTCCTTTGGCTCCCAGACCAGATGTGAGGGATACTTGGGACCCTACAGCATCAGGAATCCTGCACAAACACCAGGCTGCACTCTGACGGCCATTTCAGCTCCTGCCCACCCTCCTGGTGAAGTAAGGGTGCAAGGGAAGGGCCTGGTCATGAGGGAAACTAGCTACAGGACACCTTCCACCTGGCCTCAGGAAAGAGTCCCTTTGAAGGGACCGGTGAGAAGTCAGGTCAGCACAATTGTGGGGCACATGGGAGATAAATGAATAAAAACCATCACTGTTTTTGCCAACATGGTTACACAGATACAAAATTACAGTCTGGGCTGGGGACATAGCCAAGCACAGCCACAGGATGTCTCGGGAATCCTCTAAGCTTCCCGCCACAGGAAACATGAAATCTCTAAAGCCATTCTGGGAGTGAAAAATAAGGTGGTACATAGGGTCAACTGAGTTCTCAGCATCAAAGACTTGAATTGTGTTAAAAACAGCAGCGGGACACAGTGCCCCCTGCTTCCCATAGATCCAAATATGGGAGGGGAGATATAAAGCATTTTCTCTGACATATCCCTTTCCCGTGATTGTTTACAAATCTTGCCGTGTTCTATGCCTTATGCAGCTCCTCTAATGTTTTTTCATGTTTGTTTATTCATTCGGTTAAGCCTCTTTGAATGCACAGGCATGCATACTATGACTCGATATAGCAGGACTTCTTGTTCTAAAAAGTAAAAATAAATAAAGTCAGCTAGCTAGATGCCTGTCACAGGCAAATGCAGATAGGCAGGAGAGGCTAGCTTGTTTGTCATAGTAAATGTGGAAAGAGGCTCCTGTCAATCACCTCCGGGATAACATCAGTCTTTGGCGTTGTTTCAGAGACTACAGACTCCACCCAGAGAGCTCTCAAAGTGTCGCAGGACCTGCCCAGTCTTAAAGATACCTTCAGAGCTCGTGGGAAGAAAGGGATCCACCCTCCTTCCAGTTAGTCTAGGTGGATCCCCATCTCGGGGGCATCCACGGCAGCAGAAGTCTCTATTAAGATCAAAATTAGCTAAGGATAGAAAGAGAAGCATTTCTTCCTCTTTCACCTTTAAAGCAGAATGGCTTATCCATGGGGCTCAGGGAATTGCACAACTCTCAGGGAACTGTGTGAGAGGAAGTTCTGCCTGGGGTCTGCTGGGAGAGGTGATGGGAGAGACCAGACACAGATCATAGATGGTGCCGCATAAACGTATCCAGTCACATCTCATACCTAGCAATATCGACTTTCTATGGTAACATTTCTCATCCCTGACAGCCATTTACATTGAGCTACTAACTCTTCCTTAGATAGGCTGTACGTGGTTTGATAAAGATGTAAGGGCTGTCTTTGGGCATCTGAAATAAAAGTGGTCAGGAGTAAGACAGGAAGCTCTGCCGCTTGGAATCTGAAGACTCACATTTCTGGTGATCGTTATACAGACACACTCGTGTGTATGTGCTCTCATACACTTACACACGTGTATGACTATTTCTCCACTCAATATTTTAGACCACTCCTAGTTTTGGTAAGTATGTGGAGGAACTGGGACTCTCATACACTAATGGTGGGAATGTAAAATGGTCCAACCATGGTCCAACCACCTTGGAAAAGAGTTTGGGAAGATGTTACAACCAGTTCAAAGGAGAATCCAAAACACCACACATAGGTATAGACAAAAGATGCTAAAATTAATTGACAGCTAGATGCAAAACCAGTTAGTAGCCACAAGACATTAATCAATTGCATTCCATGGACTGAATTTGCATTTCATGGACAAGAATCATTTGTATTATTATCAGTTTTCTACAAGTTACAGAGTTGTGAAAAAACTCAAAGACAACGGAAGGTGAAGATAACCAAGATGGATGAGCTATGAGTTAAATAAATCTTTGACAGATGTTCTTTTTTCTTTTTTTTTTTTTTTTTGCGGTACGCGGGCCTCTCACTGTTGTGGCCTCTCCCGTTGCGGAGCACAGGCTCCGGACGCGCAGCCTCAGCGGCCATGGCTCACGGGCCCAGCTGCTCCACGGCATGTGGGATCTTCCCGGACCGGGGCATGAACCCGTGTCCCCTGCATCGGCAGGCGGACTCTCAACCACTGCGCCACCAGGGAAGCTTGGTGCTCATTTTTATCTGTATAAGTGTCACGATTTTACCTGTTGAAAAATTACCCTTTAATAGGAACTTTGAACAATGCCTAGCTCATAATAGATACTCAATAAATATTAGCTTTTATAGTATTAATTTTATTAATATTTAAAATGACTCGAGTCACACTTTAAGTTCATCTGGGGAAGGTGCCCTTTGAAGATAGCATTTATGTGTTCAGTCACTTCAGATGTTCATCCAGTCATTATTTAGCTATTCCTGGAAATAAGGCCCAGTGTTAGTTGTAATTTATTTGATAAGACAGAGCTGAGTTTATTCTTCTGCAGTGAGTGAGAATATTACTTAGCAGGCCTTTGTAGCATTTCAGAGGGGGCAAGGCAAAGTAGGGGCACCTATGAGGTTTTGAAATCTAGTTTAAAGTGAATCTTTCAATAGGAGGGACTGTGGGCTTGGTTAGGAATGGGTAAGGATCGTGACATCATACTTTAGGATTGGTAGATACAGCAGGGTAGGGGATTCGTGGTGAACGTTAAATCTGTGAGGTTCAAAGCCTCAGGGTATAAAAATGTCTTTCGATTTTTTCTTTGAAGAGTTGATGAGTCTTTCAGGAAGTTTCTGGAATGATCAGTCAAGTTATTTGCAACTTCCTGGGCAAGAGTTACCTGAAATAGTGACAGCATGTTAATAAAGACAGTGGAATACTAAAGTCATAACGATGTAGGCTTTACGCTGTGTGGGCATAGATGGTTTGGTTCTCAAGTAACGTCTTTCTTTTATACTTCTTATAGATCATTTATTATTTATGGCCTATTTTGATAATTACATATCTGGTGCGAATGTCTACTAATACTACTGCTAATAATAATAACAACTACTGCTACTACAGCAACAGCAACAGTTGTGTTTATCCCATGCTTACTTGGGTCTGTAATTCTGAAAGCACTCCTATAAGGTAGTACTCATTATCCCTACTTTATAGATGAGCAAACTAAGGCTCAGGGAGTGGAAGAACACAGAACTGAATGCAGGACAGCAGGCTCCAAAGTCTACATTATGCTTCACAACTAAACAGTGAGCTTCCAAATGCCAGGCCCTTGGTCATGATCTTCAGCATCCAGTACGGTCCTGGGCACAGAGTATTAATAAGCGCTGAGTAAGCATTTGTCAGGAATACTGAAGAGTGAGGCAATTTGTCCAAAGGCATCTGAGAAGCCTTCCAAAATGGGAGCATCTTCTGACTTTCAACCTCAACTCGTCTATCAGCCACAGTTGCTGCTTAGTAGGCTGACCAGGAAGAGTACTGCACAGTTTTATTTCTGTTTCACGACTGAAGTCCTTGATTCAGCCGCATAATGCACAGAGAAAGCTATAAGGACTCTATTACCAGCAAATTGGTACTTTAAGCCACAACACTCATTCAGTCTGGATGCATTAAAGGCCCAGGGTGAGGTGGAAACCTTCGTTCTCTAGCTTTTCCCATTGTATACCGAAGATCATTGATCCCCAGGGTGAAATAGAGGGAAAGATGAATTTAGAGCACACGACAAGGAAGGAGAACAAAACTCACGCTTGTTGTGTCGTTTTCACTCCAGTCTCCATGAAATTTTTGTAGCTTTCAGCATGTGATTTTGTTCATTATTTTGTTTGTAGTATTTTTTACCTGGTGCAAGTTAATAATTTGTCTATCTGAACATGATATTCAATGTTAATGATCTGACATGCCCTGTGCTTTTCATCTGGCCACATAAAGGACAAGCGCCCTGGAAACCTATCATCCACATCTTGTTTTATGGTTCTGTTGGGAATCAAGCTTTAGTTGATTTGTCATATCAGTCTTCTCTCCAAATCTTAACTCTTTTGAACTTTTCATTACATACCCTGAAACTTTTAAAAGTTTTAAAAGTAGTGACAGTACATGCTTAGGATTCACAGTGGTTTTTATTCACCTGAAGCCTTGAGTTCACTTTGTAGTTTAATTCTTTTGGGAAGTAAATCAGAACAAGGTGAAGTGGTGTTTGTATTCGTTAGTGTGAGATGAATCACCTATGGGATCAGATTCTTTCCTTGAATTCATAAACAGTTGAAGGGGAAAAAATCCACAAATAGAATAATCAGAATGTGGGATTTAGCATAATTTCTTTGGTATTTAGGTAAAAAAATTAATTAAAAAAATTCTAACAGATTTGATATAGATTTGATAGAAAAATTAATAATAAAATAATTTATAGGTTGAAAATATTCTAGAACTCACTGTGGGAAGAGAAAATGATTAAAGATATGGAATACTGCATTTTGTTTTATGGGCTTAATCCTATCAGAATTACTTCCTATTTTTTTTTTTTACAATACTTTTTTCTCATGTGAAAACTAATTTAAAAGTTGTCCTTTTTTTAATGAAAAATGTAAGTTAGGAAAATTTCTGTTCCTGGTAATGAATGACTAGGTAATATCTAAACTAGACAAGCAGAAAAAAAAATACATAAAAGCACCAAAAGCTAACAAAAGTAAGGAATTTCTGGCTCAAGATCCAGGAGAGGAAGGGAATCCAGAAAGGTAAGCCCAGCATTCCAGGCCACCTCCATCCCAAGGACCATTGCCAGTCCTAAAAACAGGGCTGACAATCTGTATTGCACTTTTGAAAAATCTCACCTGGCTACACATGCCAGAGTTCTGAGCCTGCCACAGTAAACCACCCCCAATTTTGGTCTAAGATTCCAAGGGTAAGAGTGAAATTAAAATAAACCAGCCTTTACACAGATGGTAGCCTTGCTTCAACTATTTTGGGTAGTCCAGAAAACTGCAAATCTTAAAATTGGGTTAAGATCATCCCAGGCTGCTGATGCCCCTAGGTGCCTACAAAAGTCAACAGAAAATCTTTGGAGGAGGAAAGAAAAGTCATCCTATACTGTGAAGTATTTCTACAAATAATATTTCAAACACAATGCCCAGCACATAGTCAAAGATAAATAGGCACACAAAAAGACACGGCATAATAAATGAGAATCAGCAGAAGCAATAAATAGGAATAGCTAGAATATACGAAAATCAAAGAAAGAGATAAACACATAGGTAAATCTAAGTGATGATTGACTGCATAAGACACTAATAATGATAATAATAATATTATTTGTAATGTGCCCCCCAAAAATGAGAGCAATCAAAATGGCCTTCATCGTTAGGATGAGTATTAAATCATCTGGTGGAATGCTACAGAGCAGGGTTCAGTCAAATCCAGCCTGTGACCTGCTTTTTCCATAGCTAATACATGACAGACTTTGTGGCCCACAAAGACTAAAATATTTACTTTCTTGTCCTTTACAGAGAGAGTTTGCTGATGCTTGCTACAAAGACATGAAAATAAATGAGCCCAACCTACATACGTCAACAAGGTTGGATGTTCAACGTACATCATTCAACCTAAAAAAAGCAAGATCAAAAGAAAAACTCCAATATGATTCCATTGACATAAAGTTCAAAAAGCCAACAAACTATAGTTTCAGGACAGATTTTTAGGTAGTATAACTATAAAGGAAAGCAAGGGAGTGATCACCATAAATGTCAAAAGAATGGCTACTTCTAGGTGGGAGAGAGGAGAATGTAATTGGGAAGGACTGCATCTCAGAAGTAGCGGCAGAGTTCTTGTGCGACTGTTATTTGAGTGTTTGCTAAATTTGCTAAAATGTGAGTTTATGTTTTATGCATTTTTCTGTACATGTATTCTATTTTATAATAAAAAAGATTTAAAAGGTGAATTGTATGCAAATTAAAAGGAAAGGAAAGAAGGAGAGAGGGAGGGAAGAAATTGTATAATTTAGCCCACTGGCAAGACTGATGTTCCTTGCCTAAATGAAAAAAAAAAATCCTAGGCAATATTTTCAACTACTCTTTGATTTGATAGGTAATTTCATAGGAAATGACTGCCCATTTATATGTTTATAAAGGGCTTAGCTTGGAGAAAAGGTCAGTGTTCTTGCTGTGAATAAAATATTTATGAAAATAGCCTTGGCTTTTCTTTCTTTGTTTCCCTACCTGGGTCCAGCTATCCAGACTTAGAATGTGTTAAAGACTTGCCCTGGTCTCCGTGCCTTTCAGAGATATTTTTGCCACATCCTCTCTAAAGGAGTTGAGCCTTTTTTCCACCGTTGGCAAGGTCTTCATTCTTTGATTCATTTCCTCTATCTCTCTGAAAATATTCCACTTACCTTATTTCACTAAGGAGTATTAGTAGAGTGAACCTTATTTCACTAAGGTATATTAGTATAGTGAATGCCAGTTTTAGTTCATGCGTCAGAAGAACTTCGGAGCTGCCATGTTGCACAGCTCCAGGGGGATGGTTCACGTCATGCCACTCTCTGTAGTTGTGCAGTGCTCAGAGCACTCCCCTTATGCAGCAGCCTGGCTAGCACTGTGCAGAGGAGTTAGCATTAATATTTCTATGGGTTTCAAGTAGAGGGGGACGGATTAAGTCTATTGCATAAAAGATTCAAGTTAAACAATATATGAACTTCTTACTTTAAAAAATTCCAAGATAATAGTAGACGCAATGTATTTGTAACACTCTTCAGGATACAAAGCTATATCCAATTTATATACCTTCTAGATTTTCACATAGATTGTTGCAGTTGATTCTCACAATCAAAACTAATAACAGTAACCAAAGTAACTTAAGTTTATGTGAACTATATCAGATAGACCTGCCCTAAGGTCTGGGCTCTACCTTCCACTGTGAGATCTTGGGCAAGTTGCTTAACCTTTCTGAGCCTCAGATTCTTCAAAAGAAAATGACGATGATAAGAGTATCTATCTACCTTAGAGAATTAAGTGAGATGATATACATAAGGTACAGTGACTGGCACATATGTGCCCTATAACAATTAGATAATACTCTTTTTAAATTTATTCTCTGATCATTCCTGCTTCCCTTCAAAAAGGTTCCCTTCTTCCTGTATCCATCCAGTCCTCGAGTCCAGAACCTGGGAGGGACCCTCTGCACCTTCTAATCCTTCAGTCTCCTCATACCCGTCTCTGCCATAGCTATGTAATCACCAAGCACCATTCATTATCCTGAATCCCCATATGCTCATATTACTTCTTCTCAGACTCTTACAAACTTCCTGAGGGACACTTTGCCTCCATCCATCCATCCATCCATCTATCTCCCATCCATCCATCCATCCTTCCATCCAGGCATCCACTGAAAAATCATACTGAGTACACAGAGTGAGTGGCTGAAGAAGACCTCTCGGAAGAGGTGACATCTGAGCAGCTGGGACAACTGAGGGAGTGAGCATGGAGATTTGGGGGTGGGGTGGGGAAGCATTCCAGGAAGAGAAAACGATACATGCAAAGGCTCTGAGACAGACGTGTTTGTGAGCCAGTAAGAAGGCAGAGAATCTCTTCTGAGTGCCAGGAGATGTGGTTGGAGCAGCTGTCACAGGCTGAACCATATCAGAGGTGGAATGATTGACAGGTTTAAGCAAAGGGAGAACATTTTTAGAAAATCGCACTGAAGAGGCAAGGGGGAAGCAGAGGGACAATGTACAAGACCATTGCATGGGTCCACGTGGTGATTAGCATGGCAGCAGACAGTCTTTCTAAAACACAGTTCTGAGCAGGCCACTCTCCCACCTGGCCCCTGCATGCACTGCGCATACACACACCTAAAACCAGCCAAAGTTTTCTCCGCTGCCCCTAGAATAAAGTCAAACTCTGGACCCCTTTCCCAACTCCTGTCCTACATGACCCTGTCAGAGGTCATGATTCTGTACCCCTCCACCCGCTGCTCCCTCACCCTGAAATTCTCTTCTCTCCCTTGTCTTTCCATTTATTATCCAAAACTCTGCTTTGTGAACTCTCCATAGAAGCTGTCCTTGATCCCCTTCCTTCTCCCCTCCCAGAAAGACGTAACTACCTCCTCTTCTGAGACATAAAACTATAATCATATTTATCATTCTGTCCTGTACCTTGTGAGCCACTTATGTACAATGTTCCTATGGTTTTGTTTGTTTGTATGGACGCCTCAGGTCTTAGTTGAAGCATGTGGGATCTTTTTGTTGCAGCGTGTGGGCTTCTCTTTAGTTGCCGCGTGCAGGTTTTCTCTCTCTAGTTGTGGCGCGTGGGCTCCAGGGTGCTTGGGCTCAGCAGCTGTGGCGCGCGGGCTTAGTTGCCAGGCAGCATGTGGGATCTAGTTCTCCGACCAGGGATTCAACCCGCGTCCCCTGCATTGGAAGGCAGATTCTTTACCACTGGACCACCAGGGAAGTTCCCATGTTTTAATTTTTTTATCTTGAGCCCTCTGCATAATTACTGCCATCAGGTGTGTGTTTAATTTGTGATTCATTGTATAGTAAATAGAATTTTCTCTCTGCGTGATTTTTCCAGTAAAGCAGATTGCCTGAGATTGTTTGAGTATCTCTTGGCTGGAATGTCCAGGAATCTCAACAGTATCCTTTTGATGCTTTTGTCTCAGTGTTCACGTATGGCACTGTCAGCTGCTGGAGGGCTAGGATTCAGAATTTAGCAATCAGTGCCTCCCCCATATTCACTTTCTCTCTGCTGTTCCTGGGTTTTGAGTTCAGTTTCAGTAGTGAACACTGAGTCCACTGGTGCCACCCTTCCTGACCTCCAGCTAGTCCTAGACTAACTCTTCCTTCTCAGTCAAAACCAAATAAAAGTCATATACCCTTTTTGATTCGTATTGACTTCAGCTCTAAGAAATTCTCCTCAAATATTCTGTCTTGAAATCCATCATAAGTGTTTCCCCCAGTCCTTTGGCAGGGGTCTGCTCCACTTCAGTCGGCTTTAAAATGCTGTCTTTTACAGATTTTTCACAAACTCCATGGAAAATGAGCAGAGTGATTCTGAACCATAACCTGTGTCTTATTGTGTGATGTGCTGTGCTTTTGGCCTGGCCACAATTCTTAAGTCGTGAGGTGAATTTCATTTCCTGTTGCGTATCCTGCATGTTAACTTGCTGCTTGGTAAAGTTGCAAATTCCCAATGAAAGCATTCTACAATTGATTAGACCCAGGCCGCCTGGAAATTTCTTTCTAATCTTTTTTTATTGTGCTTTCCATAAAAATGACAGCCCTGGTATAAATCCTAGTTTAAATCAATACCAGTAAGTGCTAATCTCTTCACAGCACTGGAGATGAAAATGTCAAATGGTACCTGCTGGGCATTAGAACTTTCACTGTAAATCATCAAAAATTAAAGCAACACCAAATTGATTTTATTTCCCTTCTTTAAAAAAAATTACTTTCAGATTCATTATTTTTCCGTTGAGTTATTCTTTTTTTTCCAGTTATATTCTGATTGGATGAGATTGATGAACTGAATTTGGCATGGCAAATGTGTTGATGTCTGGTAGTAAAATGTGTAGGACCTGGCCTGTACTAGGAAGAGCCTTAGGATAAAGTTGATATTTTCAAGAATGATGCATATATTTAAGTTATATTTCAATCATTATTCATGTGATAACACCTCAATAAAGTAGAATCTTGGTGGAAGAAGCTATACCACAGGAAGGTACCTAAAAATGGTAAAATTACAGAAAAGAATTTCTAGCCCTTTTTCTCCCATCTTTGAAGTTATTGTCAAAGTCACTTAAGCTATAACTAGATGATACCTCCTCTAGGGGTTGGCTGCCTGCGATCTGGGCATCTCACAGTCAAGATATAGGGCAATGCATAGCTTAAATATTAGATTGTCAGGTGATCCTGGAAGAGCTGGGATATCATATGGCTTTTAAATCCAGGAGGAACTTAACTAAGCATCATTTCCAACTTCCCACACTATTTATTTGACTAAATAAGAAACTGAAACCTTAGGAGATTTAGTGACAAAATGATGGTCATCACAGATTTAAAGGCAAACCAGCAGATCTCTAGATGTTTAATCCCCATCTCTTCTTGTTGCATCACAGAGAAAAATATAAGAACTATACCCACATCGAGCAAAGGGCATACAAAACTCTGATGTGTGTGTATGTGTGTGTTCATAAAAATAGTTTTATATGAGGATAAACTCTTCAAATGTGCTGATAAAACGGAAGAGTGGCAGGAGAAAACATGTTACAGATTAGGCAAAGACTTAATTTAACTGGTCAGTTTCAGATTTACCTCCACAAAAAATATTCTTTTTGCTTCTTGCATGGTTCCCCTCCATCTCTCAAAGAGGATGCTAATTAGCAATGCAATGCTTAAGAAATATGTAGCCCAAAGGAGTGGCAGAAAAAAACACATCCCATAGACAAAGCAGGTCATAAAGGACCCAGCTTTTCAATAATGGAAGACTAGGGAAACTTCCAAGAACTGACAACAAAGATTTCTCCAATTCCTTTTAGTTCCTCAAGTTATTCATCATTTTAAGTTCATTAACAGCAGTAACTAAAGTGCAAGGGTCTCAGAATTACCTGTCTCTTCTCTTATCAGCTTAAACCTTGCAAGAGTAGCAAGTGCAGGAATGAGCAAAGTGGACTGGGTACAGACTGGCAAATTCTAGAGCACATCCAAAGGAAACAGCTCCTTTGCCTACAGTTAAGACAGACTCTGAGACGTAATTTATACTCCAGAGTTTCCCTGCAGGACCAGGTGGAGATTTTACCTGAAATCACACAACTGTTCCATCTACATCCCTCTCCCTTGCCTTGCTTCCCCCAGTCCTTCACCAGAGTGTTCCGGGAGCACATCCTTTATAAACCACTTACATGTGAATCCTTTGTTGGTCTGCTTCTAAGAGACTGTCCTAAAACAACCACAAATGTATTGCCTTATTTTATTAAGAGCTAGATTTCCATCCAAATATTTAAGATAGTTTTACAAATGAAATGATTGTGTCAGCTCTGGAAAAGTTGTGGTGTGGTATGCTGTGTGTGTGTGTGTGTGTGTGTGTGTGTGTGTGTAAACAATTACAGTTTTGGGCTTCCCTGGTGGCGCAGTGGTTGAGAGGACTGCGGACTGCCTGCCGATGCAGGGGACATGGGTTCATGCCCATGTTCATGTTTGGCTGCCCAAATATCTGTTAGACCAATTATGTAACTATGCATTTGCAGATTACTGTGGAATTGGTTAATTGATATAGCCTGTGTTGTTGAAGAAACATTTTCTTGATTTTGGGATATGGGAAAATAATGCAATTGTAAACGCCATATTATTTATCTCTTTTTTTGAAATAAGTAACATATTTGGTCCTCAAATCCAAGAAATGATAGAATCATACTTTACATCATAATATCCCACCTCTAAGGAATCAGGTAAAATGGCTTAGTTCTGCCTTTCTGGGCCATTATATCCTGCCTAATGCCTAAATGTCTCTAATTGCACAGTGAGATTTGTTTCACTCACTACTTTCTAGTTGCATAGAATGTCATGAAGAATGTAACTAATATTTGTTTTTTCGTTGTTTTTTTATTTTTTAATATTTTAATTTTGTTTATTTATTTATTTTTGGCTGCATTGGGTGTTTGTTGCCGCACACGGTCTTTCTCGAGTTGCGGCAAGCAGGGGATACTCTTCGTTGTAGCGCTTGGGCTTCTAGTTGCGGTGACTTCTCTTATTGTGGAGATGGGCCCCAGGCACACGGGCTTCAGTAGTTGCAGCATGCAGGCCCTAGAGCACACAGGCTTCAGTAGTTGTGGCTTGCAGGCTCTAGAGCACAGGCTCAGTAGTTGTGGCGCATGGGCTTAGTTGTTCCACGACATGTGGGATCTTCCCGGACCAGGGATCAAACCCGTGTCCCCTGCATTAGCAGGTGGACTCCCAACCACTGTGCCACCAGGGAAGTCCTATAACTAATAGTTCTTATGTAATTTTAAAAGTGTAATTTCTTCTTTTTTTTGCGGTACGCGGGCCTCTCACTGTTGTGGCCTCTCCGGTTGCAGAGCACAGGCTCCGGACGCGCAGGCTCAGCGGCCATGGCTCACGGGCCCAGCCGCTCCGCGGCATGTGGGATCTTCCTGGACCAGGGCACGAATCCGTGTCCCCTGCATCGGCAGGCGGACTCTCAACCACTGCGCCACCAGGGAAGCCCTCAAGTCATTTTTTAAGAGACTAGAAATGGGAAGAATATTAAAATGTGAAAACTATCTTAGGCTGCTGGAGTAGTTTGCTAAGCCTTATTATTGGTGTCTTCCCTCAGTTATACAACCAACTGGTTTTTCTAGGGCTATTTCAAAAATAATTCAGTAAATATGAGCACAAGTTTTTGCATCAAAAAATCTAGTAAGAAGGTGGAGTAACAGCTTCAAACTTAGAATCTACAAGTAAAAGTTACATTCAGCAGAACTACAATTTAATTGCAAAGGCAAGATATCAGTATTCTCAGACACTTGAGGTCTCAGGGAGCACAGCGCACACGCACGCATGCACACACACACGCACACGTGCACACACACACGCACACACACAAACACTTTGCTGACACCTTCTCAGAAAAGAAAGAAATTAATTCAGGACGAAGCAATGGCTTATGGGAAGTAAGGGTGTGTAATGAAAAGTAAGCCACACACCTCTTATCTTTCCTATTAGTCCCCCCTATATTCCAATGAGAAAAAGTTTGGGAGCTCCAATCCGTTCTAGAATCATTTGTTGAGCAAATACAAAGTGGAAAAAGCCTTAGTTATGCTCCCCACAGGACCACACACACACACACACACACACACACACACACACACCAGGCAACCAGCACTCTCTCTTCTACTTCTCCCCACTGCTCAAATTCCAACCATCTGCTCAAATAAGAGTGCTACTTGCTTTCCCACCTGGCAATCAATCCAGCTCTTGCACATGGGCCCCTCTGGGGGGCGTAGTGAGTTTCTTCCCTCTTGACCTCCAGCAGCATCAAATGGGAGTGCCCTTCCAGCCCAGACCACCCCCCTGACAACACACACTAAACTGCAAGGTGGGGTGGAGGTGGGTGGGCAAGAAGAAGCCTTGGGAGGAAAAGAGTTCCAGCAGCCTTTCCTAGATTTTCAGACTCCATTCTAAGAACGCTCCCCCACAGTAGGGATGGTGTTTCACAGGTGGAAAAATAGACGTTGGAAAGTATGGTATTGAAAATATCCCTTGTTTAAAGAAAAAGCACCTGTATGGAGGTTCCTTGAGAAACTAAAAATAGAGCTACCATGTGATCCAGCAATCCCACTCCTGGGCATATATCCAGAGAAAACCAAGGTTCAAAAGGATGCATGCACCCAATTTTCACTGCAGCACTCTTTACAGTAGTCAAGATGTGGAAACAACATAAATGTCCATTGAAGGATGAATGAATAAAGAATATGTGGTACATATATACAATGGAATATTACTCAGCCATAAAAAAGAATGAAATAATGCCATTTGCAGCAACATGGATGGACCTGGAGATTATCATACTAAGTGAAGTAAGCCAGACAGGGAAAGACAAGTATCATATGATATCACTTATATGTGGAATCTAAAAAAATGATGCAAATGAACTTATTTACAAAACAGAAACAGACTTAGAGAACGAACTTACTGTTACCAGGGGGGACGTGTCGGGGGAGGGACAGATTGGGAGTCTGGGATTGACATGTACACACTGCTATATTTAAAATAGATAACCAACAAGGACCTACTGTATAGCACAGGGAACTCTGCTCAATACTCTGTAATGACCTTTATGGGAAAAGAATGTGAAAAAGAATAGATACATGTATATGTATAACTGAATCACTTTGCTGTACACCTGAAACTAACACAACATTGTTAATCAACTATAATCCAATATAAAATATAAACAAACAAATAAATAAATAAATGCAGTTAGCATGCTTAAAAAAATTTTGTATGGGCCATATTTTCTACTCATATGTTTCCTGATAAATAATTTCAGTGTTATTAAAAAAAATAAAGAAAAAGTACCTGATGTCGATTTAAGCCACGCCTCAAGAGTGCTCAGCCTGGAAGCAACCAGGTCTCCTGTCTGCTTCTCAATTCTTGCCAACTGAGCAGGAACCCAGAGGCCTCAGATGGCAGGTTCATTGAAGCCTTTCTCTCTCGTTTGCCCTCCCTTTGTCTAAAAAGCCTTGGTGATTACACAGATTGGGGCAGAATTTCCGTCGCCAGAAATAAGTGCCTTCTTCGTCCTGTGGCTTCTCTTTATCAGGCATGTGAGTGTTGCCTTCATACATCCTGGAGATTATTTAACAACCTGAGACTGATCGGGCTGGGTGATCCATGCCATATGCCTTATTGCCACCAAACTCAAGGAAGAGAGGTAAAAAAAGAACAGCTACAACCTGTCTCTTGGAACTGCTGCCTTCCCCTTGCCCAGAGCCAACTCACAGCCTCTCATATCTTCCAGGAACCAGTCTTCCACACTAGCACTTGCTGTCGTGTCACGGCCAGGATGCTATTTTCCCAAAAGTGTTAACGTAGGGATGTGAAATGACATCCTTCCTGCTCTGCTACTTACTCGCAGTCCTCTGAAAAGTCCTAGTGTCCAGGTCTCACAGTGAGGGCCATTCATAGTGAGGGGTCTGGGGTGCATTAGTGATTTGTGAAGGTGAATGTAGATGGTAGATGTTCAAAGGAGTTAACATTGCCAAAGGAATACAATAAAGAGAATTCTCTAAGACAAGGATGCAGTGGATTGCAGGGAGAAAGTGAAGAGCAAAAGAGAAGAGTTTCTTCAATAAGAGCATTACTTGTCTTCTTACGGGAAGCTGGAATGTTTGAGGACCAGCTGCAGAAAATTTATTCCAATTAAGCAAGTATTTTCAGCATCTTTATACTTGTATTCGTGAGCAAAACTCTTGACTGGTGGTTTAATTTTTCAGCCCATGGCACCTAGTTTAGTTCTTTGCTCATAGGTGCTCAGTGAGTAACTAAATTGTTGATTCAAAAGAATCCTATCTCTTGGCACTGAAAAGAACCTCAGAGAAACTGAGAATTAAAGTGATTAAGCTCAAGGTTACATAGCTAGGAAGTTATGGAAACCAGATATGATCCAAATCTGCTCTTTTTCCTGGTCATTGGAAAGAGAATGAGGCACAAAATCATGCTTAAGAGCATAGACTTGGGGGCCAGACTCCCTGGGTTTGAATTCTAGCTCCACCACTTGGTAGCTCAGTGATCTTAACCACGGGAGTAACTTAACCCCTTTGCCTTGGTTTTAGCATATGTAAAATGGGGATAAGGAAAATATCTATTTCAAATATGAAATGAGTTAATGTGTGGAAGGTGCCTAGAACAGTGCCTGACATACAGTGAGCACTCAGTTAATCCTTTTAGCTATTTTACATGATTATTGAAGTCAGGAAATATATTCCATCCAGTAATAAAAACCTCTGAATCATGACGTAAGTTCCCATATGCTGTATCTCTTGAAAATGTATACTTAATGAGGGAGTAAAGTGACTGAAATAATCACAATTTTTCTTTGCAACTAAAGTGATACATCATCCTCTTCATTACCATCATCTTAATCATTTTCATTATCACCATCAATTTCATTATCCTCATCACCAACTTCCATTTCAAAACACGTTTGCTTTCTGTTTCACTTATATTCACAAACTTCTCTGCCAGACAAAGAAGTGACCCACGGTGAGGTCTCCATTCTCAAGTCAGGTTAAGAGGGACAGAGATACTTATTTCTTATTTCAATGTGTCTCTTGTGTTTATATCTGACTCTTTCAGGCCTTAGGACAGCCTGACACAATGGAGAGAGAATGAAAGTCCCAGTTCTGTCATTGTCCATTTAGCGTCCCCTAATCCCGTGGAAACTCAGTTTCCTTGTATGTGAAATGGAAGAAAAAAATAAGATAGAGAGAATGCAAGCCCAGATGACACTAGGTAGGTACTGAATAAACAGATTTTGTCAATCCTTTGTTCTGTCTCAACCATTTCCTACTTGACACAAGTTAAAATAAAGGACAAGTATACTCTAAGATTAGTTAAATAGAACTAATTAGGTGCGTGGAAGAGAGGAATAACCAAATACATTGGAAACTAAGATGGTTCCTTTAATTAGGTATCATACATGTCTCTGAGCCTCCTAGAAGCCAGGGCAAAAATTGAACGCTCCAAAAAGGAAGAAGTATACCAATGCTTCAAAAGAAATAAAGTCTAAACTGGCCAGAAATAGTGATATTTTTCTCATGTGAAATCTTATGAAGATAACGTTGAGTGACATGATAGGTCTCCTGATACCAATTTCATTTTAAAAATGCTGACCAGGTTTTTACATGGATCTTTTAATAAGGAACTTGCCTAACAAGTTGAGAGGTTAACATCAAAATCCATTTCAGTTCAAATGATTTCTTGAGGGGATTAAGCTGATATGGTCTAAGAATGATGCCTGACAGTAATCCCACGTAATACAAGGGCAGAATTCAGAACGCATAACCTCTCTGAGTGCTGTGGAATAAGGAACTTCTTACAGGAATTTGACATTACACAATTGTGAGAGGTGCTGGGGAAGAAAGGGTCCAAAAAGGAGAGAAGGAAGATCAGGGGGAAATCGCCAAGCTGGCCTCTGGTAGCACTGCCACGAGTGGATGTGTTGGAGTTTTCAGGGGAATTTGAAGGCCAAGCACATCCTGCAACTGGATTGGGATGTTCACCCTGCCAGGGCTGTGTAATAGCAAGACGAGAAACTCTACATGCTTTGCTAGAGCTGCCAAGCACGCTGCCACTGACATTCTGGTTCTGGGAATTCATCTCAGTATGCCTGGGAAGCTAAACACTTGAAGTCCTCCTACTTCAAAGTCTCACAAACCCAGTCCGTGAGTTGGGCCAGGACATTATGTGCCCACTCACACATCCATTTCAAGACATTCTTTTAGGATTTCCCTGGTGGGGCAGTGGTTAAGAATCTGCCTGCCAATGCAGGGGACATGTGTTTGATCCCTGGTCTGGGAAGATCTCACATGCTGCGGAGCAACTAAGCCCGTGCGCCACAACTACTGAGCCCAGGTGCCACAACTACTGAAGCCTGTGTGCCCTAGAGCCCATGTTCCACACAAGAGAAGCCACCACAATGAGAAGCCCATACACTGCTATGAAGAGTAGCCCCCGCTCGCTGCAACTAGAGAAAGCCCACGCACAGCAACAAAGACCCAACACAGTTAAAAAAAAAAAAAAAAGACATTCTTTTAATATATTGTTTTTAATGCGATTGCATAATTAAGGTCTTTGTTTTATTGTCCATACATCAGACTCTGGTGAGAAGGTGGAATTTTGTTCTGATTTAAAAAGCACAGCCTCTCATTCTGCTAATGGGGTCAAGGTACCTATGACCTGGACTGAAGCATGGTAAGAAAGAAGGGTGGTAGTCTTTGTTTTGCATCCTCCATAACACTGTTATCCAAAAAATTATGACCAAAATCATCAAAATAGACCCTCCACAAAGACCCCAGGAACCCCTTAGGACAGACCACCAGTTTCAAAAAGGAATTTATTAAGTGCACTGTACTTTATTTTGTTCATGAGCAGAGAAACTCCTCTTTCTTTTTTTGGCCGCTCACCATGGGGGATCTTACTTCCCTGACCAGGGATCAAACCTGTGCCCCCTGCATTGGAAGCATGGAGTCTTAACCACTGGACCGCCTGGAGAAGTCCCCAGAGAAACTTCTAATAACACAAATTTCTAAGAAAAGGAGGAGTTGTTATCTAAAATCAACTTGCAAATTAAGTCCAAAGGCTGCGCCATGTGCTCTGAACATATTTTTTCTTTAAAGCGTCTGCTAAGTGTCAAGGGACGGGCATACCACAGGATTGTTTGATTTATCCTCTACTGACATGAACATATCATGACAGAGATGGAATAAGTCTATCTCTAGTTCTCAGTGTTTTCTCCCTGTAACATTTCACTGGACTGCACCAGTCAGTATTTATGTAGCTTTATTTGAGTAGAGTCTATGAATTCTTGTTATTTATTTTTGTGTCATCTTAAGAAAGTTTCCATGGTTCTGTTGTATGATCAGTTTATTAGTGGTCATTAAAATCAACATAACAGGAAAAGTATTTTTACTTTCCGTAACTCACTTGCTTTCTACAGAGAGTACCTCCTGCTAAGTCCACAAGCAAACATACTCTTGAGTACCTGCATGGTTTGGGAGGGAAAATTCAAGGCAGTCTTGAGTTCCACATCTGAGTTAATACAGTGCTGTGAAAAGCTGTCAATGGGTACCAGAAGTCCAGCAGTGAAGGCAAGTATGAGAAAGTAGTCTTCAGGAAATTTCAGACGCCTTGAGGACGATTAGGATTGCTCCAGGACATCCAGCTGGGGCTTGGGACAATTCTATTCAGGTCCCAAAGGCTGGAAGAGGCAGTGGTGGTCTCTGGGTTACTTTTTATCCATGTTTATCTCTTTTACATTCATGTGTGCTTTCTTAAAACCCAAGATAACCTTGTGAACAAGATAGCTCATGTATTTTGGGGACAAAATAAAGTTGCAAAAGGTTACACAGCTTGTCCAGCATCTTTCTGATAAGGCTGGGAACCTGGGTCCTGAGATACTTTAATGTTCCTGTCACCACACCAGAGACTTTTCCAAAATCAGAGGATGAAAGGCATAAGGTTGAACACAAGGTGGCTTTCAAGTGCTTGCATTTCCAAGTGATGATGGTTGGAACTGTGATTGTGAGGGTATTCTGTGCTTTCTGAGAACATGATCACAAAACTTGGAAGACACTTCCTGCTTCTGTTTGTTGACTTCATCAGATTAATTTTCTCCTCCTTGTTGCAATTTGTTCCAGGTTTATTTTCCCCTCTTCACACCAGTTCATTCTAATCTACGAAGTCACTACAGTGCTCCTATTAATATTAAATGCTACATTTTAAACTTAAGATCTTTAATATCAGAGCTGCAAAACTGCTCAAAACTGCCAGATGCATAAACTTTTCTCATTGACTATACATTCGATATTTTCCTGAGAATCTACATTCTTTGTTTCTTTAATAACGATCAGACTTTAAAGAAAAGACCTATTTCTTTCCCTTGGTTAGTGTTGTTACATGTAACAGTTATGTAAAAGGTAAAACGTTAGATTTAAATTTCGATTTCTTCCAAAAACACAAAAGTATTCTTTGTTGTGTAAGCTAATTTACTTTTATCCTAACCTTTAACTTTTTAAAATCATTTTTGGGCACGTCATTACATAGAGTAATCATTTTTTCAGCCCAGAAAAAAATAACAGAAGAAATAGCAGAAATTCAGTCCTGTATTTGTGTACAGACATTTGAGTATTTCCATCCCATGATCTTATTTTCACCCTGGCCTCTTATTTTGAAACTGCTCTTCAGAGCTCTCACATTCACGCCTATCTCATGGTAAATTGTTTTAGCATGGTAGTATGCTTCGATCAATTCCCAGCAGCAGTAATGTTAGTATCAATCATGTACAAACGCGTAATAACTGGGAGGCAGATGATATTATCCCCCTTCTTTTAGCCTGGTACTGTTGGATGCCTTTAGTACAAAGTAATTTCCCAGGAAGTCTGAAGGCACATCAGTCAAGTATTAAGAATTCTTTCAGCTCACCTGGTCCTCAGAGGGAGAGGAGCAGTCCATGCAGTAGCATGGACTCGGCCAGCACCATGGACAGAGCCACCAGGCAGATTTTTCAGATGATTCTGAGTGCGGGGTCTTGCAACCTCCATCCCAGCACTTTATGCCCTTCACACACACACACACACACACACACACACACACACAGAGACACACATCTTTACTGACATGTCTCTTCTCTCTCCCCCCGCTATCTCTTTTTCTGTCTCTCTCATTTCTTAGCCCTCGATATTAAGATTTCCTGGTTGTTCACAATTTTGAATTCTGGTGTTTGGTCCTGGGAACTTTCCCCCGAAATCCTGATTTTCCCATTTTATCTATGCCTCTGAACACAGCTTTCCTTAATATTATTCCACTGGCCTGAGTATATGTTACATTTTTGTTCTTGTTTGTTTTTACCTTGGCTACTGTTTTTATTCAGCTGACCTCCCAGAAGGCTGAGATTTGTTTTGGTTATATTTGTCCTAAGTGCAGCATAAATAACTTTAATGTAAATGTATTCTATGTCCTGAAAGTATGTAGCGTGTGTCATATTTTACATAGGTAATATGTCAGTCAAGATGTTAGCAAAGAGATGGAATATGCAGGTGGAATAATTAAGGAGCGTATATTAAGGACCTGTTTACAAACGTATGGGAGGATCAAGCAAGTCCAACGAAGCGTAGTCAAGTCTCTAGGACTAGCAATCTACAGGAGCCATTATCCCTTCAGGCTGAAGAGACAAGGGAAGGGAGTGGTCAGTGGAATTTGGAGAGGGAGTTTGTACGGAGAGGGCTCCCCAACAAAGCTGTGGCATTTAGAAAAGGGATGAAGTCAATATATAGTGACCCAAAAGGGAGGGAGCCTAGAAAATAAAAACCTTGAGTTGATTCTCCTGCCTTACTCTCCGATTTTTTCAAATGGTTCTTCCCATTGGCTGAATCCAATGGGATGCTATAAAGCAATGAATCTCATTGATGTGGCCCATAAAAGTCAATCTCCCAGGGCACAGCACACATTGGAGAAAGGTGGAGCGAAGATCTGAAGCGGAAAACAGAAATTAACAGACAGATATAATATGCATAGTTGACATTTACATAATAAAACATAACAATGTTGAAAATTACAAAGATATTATAAACTCAGATTGTATTACAGAACCCAATGTATCCATATTCACCACCTGATGGCCTTATAACAAGTAGCTGACCTCAGGGGTCTCTTGTTCAGAAATTTTGTTTTCTCTTTTTCTCTTTTTTTTTTTTTTTTTTGCTGCATTGGGTCTTCGTTGTGGTGTGCAGGCTTCTCATTGCGGAGGCTTCTCTTGTTGTGGAGCATGGGCTCTAGGTGCGTGGACTTCAGTAGTTGCTGCACCCAGGCTCAGTAGTTGTGGCTTACAGGCTCTAGAGTGCAGGCTTAGTAGTTGCGGTGCACAGGCTTAGTTGCTCCATGGCATGTGGGATCTTCCTGGCCCAGAGATTGAACCCATGTCTCCTGCATTGGCAGGCAGATTGTTAACCACTGTACCACCAGGGAAGTCCCATTTTCTTCTCTCTTGAGTATCAAAGCCCATTATTCTTCATGGGATTCTTCACTCAATACTACTCACTCAATAAATTAGAGAAACATGAGTACATAACTCACCATTGTCTAATACTCTAACATATGTTTGAAATGCCTTCAGGCCAATACATTCAGCTGCATGAGAACAATTGACTTCATGTTCTACCAAAATCTTTTCAATTCATTCAATGATTTAGCTTTTAAAATTCCCCTTGATTAAGGCCAAACATAACCCTTAAAATCTGAACATAGCCACAGTGCTGTGGTTTTTGACAAATCACCTCAGCTAAAAGACGCAAGCTCATGCTTCTTATTTATTCATCTGTTCTTGCCAAGTGAACTTGCCAACGCCTCCTGGTGCATGTCTCCTGGGAAAGATGAGAGGAGAAATAATAAGGGCACCTTGAAGAAACATTGTAATTATACATAAAGTACTGTGGGCAAGGCATCTCATGTGGAACTGAGAACAAGAGCCCTCCTCTCCCTGTCAGTGAAAGAAATATGAAGACTCATTCTAGCATAGATGTATATCTTTGCAAAGATTTATTCTTATCACCATTTGAATCCTGGAATTACATACTTCTACATAGTAAAATGACTCTCTGACTTTCCCTCTGAAAGACTGAACCCATGATTTGACTTTGCTACAGCTGTACCCAGAACAGCTGAGTCAGCCCATCACCAACAAGCCACCAGATATGAGTTTGTGACATAGGACTAGGAACTATCATTGCCAGTTGGGCCCATGAAAATGGAATGATCTTTCTTAATATCTACAGACAAATAACTGATGCATCAAATCTCTCTCTCTGCCCAGCATTTAGAGAATGTGTTAATATAGCACCAGACGATTTACATCTTAGCTTTATTGTAGTCAACACTTTTCAGTATAGTTCTGCTTCATAAATTGTCCCTCACCCTAATGCATTGTCCATCTTTGCTGAACAGGAATTTTAATAGACACATGTTGTTTTTACCCACCTAACATCCTTGCCCCTTTCTCTGGGGAAAAGCCTCTTATATTCCTTTGTCTAATAAAAATGTCTTTATACTTATTTCCTGCAGTTCATGTCACGTGTCAGCTCCAGGAGAATGCACAACACACAGGCCTGGCCAGTAACTGATTCCAATAATTGACCCTGTAATTGGGGAAGAATTGGTCTCATTCCATAAGTCAAGTTAATGAACTTCTATGCCAAGATTTTATAAAAATTACTGGGGAAAAAATCTCCCTTTCCTCTGAGGTTAAGCCAACAAAGAGGATAATAGATCCTAAAAATGAAGATGGAGAAAGTTCTGGATTAAGTCGTACCTGAATCTGTTTCTACCTGTGGACTGTTTAAGTATGCAAAACAAGAAGTTTCCTTCATTGTTTAAGCCAGGGGAAGGAGAATAAGAAGAATAAGAAGGAGTGGCACAGTGGATAAGAATCTTCCTGCCAATGCAGGGGACACGGGTTCAAGCCCCGGTCTTGGAAGATCCCACATGCCACAGAGCAACTAAGCCCATGTGCCACAACTACTGAGCCTGTGTGCTGCAACTACTGAAGCCCACGTGCCTAGAGCCTGTGCTCCACAACAAGAGAAGCTATCGCAATGAGAAGCCCATGCACTGCAATGAAGAGTAGTCCCAGCTCGCTACAACTAGAGAAAGCCTGCACACAGCAATGAAGACCCAATGTAGCCAAAAATAAATAAAATAAATAAATTTTTAAAAAAGGAAGGGCTTCCCTGGTGGCGCAGTGGTTGAGAGTCTGCTTGCTGATGCAGGGGACACGGGTTCGTGTCCTGGTCTGGAAAGATCCCACATGCTGCAGAACAGCTGGGCCCGTGAGCCATGGCCGCTGAGTCTGTGTGTCCGGAGCCTGTGCTCCACAACGGGAGAGGCCACAACAGTGAGAGGCCTGTGTACCGCAAAAAAAAAAAAAAAAGGAAGAAGAAGAAGGAAGGGGAGGAGGAAGGGGGGGTAGGAAGAGGGGGGAGGGGAGGAGGGGAGAGCGAGGAGGGGAGGAGGGGAGGGGAGGGAGGAGGGGAGGGAGGAGGGGAGGAGGGGAAGGGAGGGGAAGGGGAGGGGGAGGGGGAGGGGGAGGATGGGGGAGGGGATGGGGGAAGAGGGAGAAAAATAGGAATTATTCTGATTAATACAATCTGGAATGTGTTCAAAAGTCTCAGGTCACATAACTAGATTCCATTACCTTTTCTCAACTCTGGGCTTCATATATTGCACTACGGCTTAGTCTGAGTCGATCATTTTGAGCCAAGATCAGCCTTACTTCCAACATCCTCAAACTGAACATTGCCATTTAAGTCAGATTCAGACCCCAGCAATGCTTACATGGCTATTCTGAAGAAAATGTCCAAAAGGACTCTAATTCTTGAGGTCTCTAAGAGGAGAGTGATTCATTCTTCCACACACAAATTGAATTATTGAAATGTTCTTTCCCAACACTTTAAAACAACATACTGCAGATACATTATAGATATCATTTTACAATTAACCCTTTAAAATGATTCTGGAGTCAGTTGTTCAAATTGGTTTTCAATCATTTAAGTTGGCTTGTGAAAATATGCTTTTCAATTAAAATGTCTATAGATGCTGGACGTTGCTTAGTGTTAAAGTCTGGATTACTGTTCAACAACTATTCTTTCCCTTCACTCTCCCACTATGGACAGAGTTAGGCTTGGCCATGTGACTTGTTTTGACCAATAGAATAATAGTGGGCATGATGTAATGGTGGCTGTAAGTGTTGTTCCATGGCTTGGCTTGGGTTTTGAGCTCCACTGATAAGTCATAAGATGAGCATGGCTCAGGTGACCAGCGCCATTTCAACCTGGGCTTCAGAAAAAAATACACATGGAGAAGATCTAAACCAAATTCATGGGTTAGAGCCAAGCTGAGCCAACCTGCAGCTTGAAGTAAAGCCACTCAGCCAAGCCCAGCCTAGATCAGCCAAACCACAGGCAACTGTAACATAAGAATAAAACACTTGCTCTAAGCCATTAAGTTTAGGGTGATTTGTTACACAGCATTATAGTGGCAATACTGGACTGCTATACTTTGTATAACCACATTGCTGTGCTTCATGTACCATAGCATAGCTCATGCAGCCAGTAGATCTTAAGAGATATGACAGGCACAAGAGAAATAAGTGCTTGGTCTAGAATATTATTATTGAAAATTAACCTTAAACAGAATCTTAGGCACAATCAGTCTAAGCAAATACTACACCCAATTTACATTGAAGCTTAGAAGATGAGGCCACTTACCTCAGGTCACATAGCTAAAATGACAAAGAACGAGCATTAAACAAAGGAATCTTTACTTCCAGCTTCGTGATCCTCCCACAAAGCCTCTCTACTACCCTCCCTTCAGTATTTATAGACTAATAACTCATACTCTACTTCAATATCTCACTCTTCTCACATTGGCAACCCCGATTCTGTCTTCCTCTGGCATTCCTCTAAGAACCACTCTATAGCAGAATGTAGAATATAAGAAAAACTAACCACATTAGACATTTGCAAAGGTTTTCACTACAAGAGAAGGGAGGAAATCCCAATATGTCTACTCTGTGTTATCTAATGTGGATGAAGAGTGCCTTTGGCCAAGACTGCTTCCATTTCCGTGAAAGTCTGTAGTCTGGAAATCTGAGTATAATTTGTTAGATTTTCTTACATCTATGATGATAGTTGTTTTAAAGGATACATTCTTATTTCCATGTTATTTCAATGTGTCCCATTAAAGGCATTATAAAAATCTTTCTAGCAAAAGTAATTGAGACCTCATAGACTGTTTAAACCAGAAGTCACAAACTCAGATGACTTTATGATCCAGGTCAGGAATGTAAGACACATGAATCAGAAAGCTGGGTGAGAATTCCAGCAAACTGGGCGGCTCAGGCCCTACTACATTTGGGGGTGGGTGATGGTAACTACTAACTCTAGCTAATTGTGACCATATTGCCAAATCTTTAATTATTCCAAAGGAAGCCACATCTTGGATTTTTTATGGGAAATGATCCATTTTTAAAGGATGGTGACTATTTTTTTTTAACATTGTGATCCATACAAAAAGTGTTTGTGAACCAGATGCCACTAGCATTAAGTTGATACATCATAGAGGGTGTTATTAGACATTACGAGTACTGTGATTAGGTCCTATATGAATTATAATCTCCTGATTGTAGAATTTTAAAAGAGAAAATAATTCTATAAAAGCCACTAAGTAGGGACTTCCCTGGTGGCACACTGGTTAAGAATCCGCCTGCCAGTGCAGAGGACACGAGTTTGAGCCCTGGTCCAAGAAGATCCCACATGCTGCAGAGCAACTAAGCCCGTGCTCCACAACTACTGAGCCTGCTCTCTAGAGCCCATGAGCCACAACTACTGAGACCGCACACCTTAGAGCCCGTGTTCCACAAGAGAAGCCACCGCAATGAGAAGCCCGCGCACCGCAATGAAGAGTAGCCCCCACTCGCCACAACTAGAGAAAGCCTGTGCGCAGCAGCAAAGACCCAATGAAGCCATAAATAAATAAATAAAGCCACTAAGTACACTAAGGTTTTGAGTAGCTCGTTCTAGAAATATGTTTCTAAGGTGTACTTTTTGGTTCACTCTCTTTAGTATCATAAGAAGATAAAATGGATATTATATGATGAAGTTTCCTAAAAATAGACTAGGCCATGTTTCCAAAACCATGAAAGTTTAGAATATTTTTAGAAGAAATAGAAGGTGGGATACCCGAGAGAACAGCCATAACTTTATAGATGTTCTTCCAGCATGTTAAATAACATCATACATCAATTTCTCCACTTAGATGAGGTCATCCAAACCAATACTAAAGGTTGTATAATTAACGAAAGAATTTAGGTCTAAGTAAGGACTTTCCTCGAATCAGATGTTTTTTGCAATGGCAGAATTAACCTTAAAAAATTAGTATATACATTTTTAATGTTTGAACTATTATTTTACGTATAAAATTTTTATTTTTTCAAATTCCAGTTTATATTTGCTAACAAGCCATGTACTTTGTTCTCTCTGAATTATTTCTATGCTAAAGGTAGTTTGAAGAGCTCAAAAAAATCTCCCTGTTAAAGATAATTTCCATAATCATTGAAAAAAAATGAATTGAGGGAGATTTGCTGTATTTTTTAAAAGACCATGAAACAGAAAAGGAAATAACACAAGGTAGAGAATTCATGAATAGGTAATCACTTTCTACAGACAATAAGCAATCTTCCAATAAGCCTGAGAAATAACTAATTAATTTTCCAAGTGAGAAAACATTATTTTGTAGTCCTGTAGACCTAAAGAGGAATCTAAAGGTAGTGAATAGTAATGTGTTCCTAATTTTCAAAAGAAGATTAAAAGGGCCCTTGGTCCTCATTGTTTAGCTTCTTCAAATCCTAGCAAAATAGTAGAACCTAAATTAGCACAAAAAATAAATTTTTACTGTCCTGAAAAATAAGGAAGCAATGAGTAGCTTCTGTTTATGAAAAGTTGATTAGTCCGAATAAATTTGATGGCTTGTCGATGAAGTTATAAAATGAATACAACCCAAAGCATTCTAGATTTAATGCCTTGTTGATAATAAAACTCTCAGTAAAGCCCCATGAGTCCTCCGAACTATATTAATTTGACAGCTTAGATGACAAAAGTCAGCTGAGATAGAGTCAACAGAGATAGGTCATTTAAGGAAATGGTATAAGTTGGTAAAAGCTATAGGAATGGGAGGTAGGACCAAGTGAGTCCCAGTGATTTAAAAGGAGTGAGCGTATGCCAAGGAAATAAAAAATTTTGAGCACCTAAATTTTAAGTTACAGCAAATATGAGAATGTCAATAAATACTACAGGGAAGTGAAGTGACATCTTGGAAAATAAGAATTATCTGGAGAAAACTTTTAAAAAACTTGATCAGTATTGTGTTCAAAATTTGGTAGAAACCTATAAGGTGATAAATCATAGTACTTCAGAAAGCCCAAATATGGACTAGGGTGGAGAGGAGAAGCAGGGCAGTGTCATTAGGAGGAATCTACCTGAAAAGGTTGGTAATACACTATGATTGTAGAGAGTTGTGGCACCCAAAGAAATTATTATTACTGCACTTAAAATGCTCAGAATGAACTCAACAGAAATGGAAAAGCCCAACCTGATTTTTAGCAAGGCTGTATTTTAAACTGTACATCCTGTTGTCCATACCTTATTCCCCTTCATCTCACCCAATTTGATTACACACCCATCCAACTGAAGACAAATGAATAGAAACATAAGATCTTTTTCCTAATGGTCCAAAGAATATTCAGAGGTCCAGCAACCTCTCCTCGGATTGCTTCTACCTTTCTCTCTCCTCCGCAGTGATGGGTTTCCCTTCACCTGAAGGTCCCTGGGCTCAAAATTCTCCCCAGAAATGCATCTGAATGGGAGGATTCCAATCATACTTTGGGTGATTTTGCCTCTTTTAATTACACATAAGCCTACTGATTTACAGTCATGAGGCCATAAAATGGGAATATTCTGGTCTTTTCAGGACAATGTCTTCAAAGAAACTGTAGGGGTGTGTGCCACATATGAACCAGAACCAAATACCCATGTTTTGGCTACATATACAACAGTATCTTAAATAGTAAGAACCTCAGTACTGATGGTTTTCATGTCTGAATCTGAGTGTCAGCCAGTTTGTATCAGTTACTCTTTCCTCAAATTCACAAAATTAGTAAACACAAGACTCCTTGAGAGAGGTTATATAAAAATAAATAGAGCTGTTGGTCACCATAATGTTACCTAAGAAAGCATGATTATCCTCAACATTCCTCAAGCTATTTGTGACGCTTTCTACATCACAGTCTGTACTTTGACATCTCTTTGAAATTGTAGGCTTTCAGACCTGGAAGTTATCTAATTCAACTGTATCCTTTTATAGATAAGGAGATAGAGGCTTTGAGAGATGCAATGGTTTGACCCCAGTGGCGTAGCCAGTGACAGCAGAGGGTACAATAGAGTTCCTGTCAACTGGATTCCATTTCAGTCCGTGAAATATTCTGCTGCCATTCACTCTCCGGTTCACCTGCTTACACCAAAGTTACTATTGTTAATCAAAACAATGAGCTAGAAATAGTTATATAAAACACATGGATGGGGCTTCCCTGGTGGCGCAGTGGTTGAGAGTCCACCTGCCGATGCAGGGGACACAGGTTCGTGCCCCGGTCCGGAAGGATCCCACATGCCACGGAGCGGCTGGGCCCGTGAGCCATGGCCGCTGAGCCTGCGCGTCCGGAGCCTGTGCTCCGCAGCGGGAGAGGCCACAACATTGAGAGGCCCGCGTACCGCCAAAAAAAAAAAAAAAAAAAAAA